>NW_020221295.1:888800-971582 GCF_003070985.1 Temnothorax curvispinosus
CGAGATTTGAACTCGGATCGCTGGATTCAAAGTCCAGAGTGCTAACCGTTACACCATGGAACCACTTATTTATACCTTATTTATCATTGACTGATTATTGCGTGTTCTTTAATCATCTGTGAAAGTATCGTAAATGCGGTGAAAAATAAAGATTCTGTTGAGGTTTATATTCGCATCAGTCAAAAATAGATTCAGACTATGGAATCTCTTCCGTTCGATAATGCTATCATCGGATTTACTACTATTGAACACTATATGTTTAAAACATAACTTTCCAAATTAGATATAAGTATATAAACCAAGTGCATTATAAGGAAACACAGTTGATATGAAAATTGCAAACATAGCAAAATTATCTTATTTATATCTGCAAGATCATCTGCAAGATGCTTTTCGTTACAGCTGAGATCCATGTTCTTTAGACACTGTTAGGAGTGGTCCAATCCTTCACGAGGGTTTCACAGTTTGTGACTGGACGAAAACAATTAATCAGGGACGCACGCGTGCGGTCCTTTGGCCGACAGTCTTGCGGAAACCACTCAAATTAATTTCAAGTCACAGCATATTCTTCGATTTGACATGTTCTCGAGTGACGTCCAATCACGGTCACCCCACACGATCCACGCGCGCGTGTACACGAGAACACAGCGGCCGACCCACCCTCTCCGCTCGCGCGCGCACGGACCGGAATTCGGCAACACCCCCGAGATTCCATTTCTGTTATACTTTTCGTACAATGCTCCTCCTTACGGTTCGCTGATCCTTGACTGACAGGATACCCGTGACACTTGCGTGCGGGATAATCGGGGGTACTGTAAGCGCAGCGTGCTGTTACGCACAGTGGATCCACGGTAGGTGCGGCGACGTCGTGCCGAATGACAGCTGAGCGAGCAAGTGCCATTGTGAAATCACTTTTAGATTCGATTTTAGGGATGATTCAGAATGACCGTATGATATACAGCTCTCAAATCTTGCGCATCCGTTTTTTTTTAGTTTCCGGGGCTCGAATTATTGCCAACGCGATAAACACAATGAAGTCATGCTACGCTCTCATTTAGTCTTTAATATTTATATTGATAAATAATATATATATTATATGTATTAAATTGTACTTCTTCGTTTATTATCAAAAAAGTTATTAAATCTTCTTTATTTTAACAATATAATTTTAAATTTAATTACATGGATTATGTTAATAATTAATTTAAAATGCGTGTTGGAGTATTATGATATTATATGAGCTAACTTAAAATAAATGATATTTTATAATAAAATAATGGTTTTTTTTCAGACAGGAAGGGACTTGACTCGACCTACTTCCTTCAACCAGTGTAATACCAGCGGATGCTCGATTTATTTATCTTCTACTCTATCTTGCAACCAACTTTACTCTCTCGCCACGTTTGCACAGCGAGTCCTGCGCGCAATAATTCTCTAGGGGTAACAGGACTCCGCGTTATCTCGGTTCTACGATTACATCTTTATGGTTTTATAAAACGACTCGTGCGTAAGAGATTCTTTTTTTTAATCCCTCGTTCGATTGAAGGAAAGAACACGGGAATCGTGTTTCCGTGAACGCAAGGTACTTCCCTCGGTTTCTCTTACCCTTGTGCAAATTCGCTTTATCGTCGCGACCGCCGTGGAAAGCCTCGCGCCCCTTTGCACCGGCACGGGAGGACTTCGTGTGTACACTTATTTCACGCTCGGTGGAACGACAGGACTCGAAGGGAACATCCTTCTCTCTTCATGAAACGCGTAAAATCGAAAAAAGCCGAGATGGAATATTTTTCAGTGCACGAACCGTGATAAATTTGAGCGGTAATGTACTTTCGAAAATGGATAAACGTGAAATTTAAAAATCTGAGATATTATTTGAAGGTATCTCTAAAAACCGGATATATACATTGATATAAATGTACGTTAATAGTAAAGATAAGAACACCGTGTGAAGTGATTCTACGTAAAAAAAAGCATTTTATAATCCTACTTTATTATTTTGCCAAGCTTTTTTTCAACATAGGATCACATTTATTTAATTAGCGAACTCGATACTGTAATTATATATTTTTTACCAGATTGCAGATAATAATAATTATTATTAAAATACATTTTTTTAAATGATAGCTTGATCTTTAACGATAATGTAAACATTTCACTAAAGTCCATATTCTCATATTACATTGTGTGCATTAATTTCTAAGTCTTTTTTTTATCTATAACATTTCACGAATTTACTAGAATCAAATTAAGATTCCACGTTTCACGTTATGCATGTGGAATAACATCAAAGCACAATGACGCAAGCGCTTAGTGATAGAAGATGCATTTCATAAAAGACCACAGCTTAAGAGACGCTCTGTCGTCGCAACGTTTTCTCTTTTTCACTAATGAATTCTTCATTCGAACGAGTAATTGGTATCTCGCATTATCCTCAATCAACGTGACTGTCCTCGCGCGGATCTCACGGACGAGGCGAGGGAGGCTGCGGTATCGGTGAAAGCAGAGCTGAAACCGCGGCGAGGTCGGGTGGGAGATGCTGGAAAACGGTAGCGAAAAGTGCATCAGCATGGGGGCTTTGCTGATTTACGAGGAGTCGTTGCTAGGAGAACATTAATATCCGTGACGGAATATTAAACCGCGAGCGTCAATGGGTAGATCTTCAAAGGGATTTCCAGGGTGTCAGGGACGAGGAAAGGAGAAAGAGAGAAAGAGAGAGAGAGAGAGAGCCGCATCCCCGCAAGATTATGAGATTCTCGTTAAGTGTCACGTGTAAAGAGTTCTTTCATACGCGGCCGAGCCAACCCCTGGATAGCGTTGCTTGTGAAATACTGTCAGATAAAGGTGACATGAAAATTTATCGAACGTGCGGGGTTTTCAGAGATTCGCTTTAAACTCTTCCCCCAATCCTCGGCTCTGATGTCCTGTGTACGATGGAACGTAAGCTGGCTTACTTCGCCAGCGGTTTTACCGCGGTAAGCGAAAGAACAGAAAATTGCGCGGATGGAAGCGAACTCGGAGCTAAGTTTAAAAAAGTGCTCGTTTCACGTGGAATTACTGTGAAATTTTTATCACATTTCTGTAACAGAATTTTCGCAGACTTTATCGCGTTTATACAAAGACGACCAATCTCATTTTGTCGCGTATCTCAGAGTTTTGCCTGTCTTACGATCTTCGTCACATCTTATTTTATCTTCACGATCGAATGTCGCTTGCGTTTAATGATTCCTATATATCGATCGAGAAACGTCCAATTGAATGTGACACCGTGACGGAAACTTTTTTCTTCGCGCGAAATAAAAATCAGTGACTTTATCCGCAGCAGAACACGAGCGGAGCATTCAGGGAAAGACGTTTAATGAGATAAAAGAAGCGGACCGATTCCGGTAATAACGAGGGAGCATTTTTATAACGAGGATCGGCGTCGACCTTCTCCTGGGGGACAGAAGCGAGACGTTCCTCGCTCGCGTTCGCCGCTCGTCCCCGTCGTGTACCCTGCCGCGTTCCGTCCCTTCGGCGCCGGTCGCGGGCAGGGGCGGACTTAATTATCTAATTAATTAACCTCAATCAGAACGATGAGTAATTTCTCGCTCGGGTGGCGCCTTTGCCGCCGAGACTTTCTCGTCGCGTTGACTGCAGGGAGCGAATTACGGATGAGCTCACGGCAAATCGATTATGTCCCGATCCTGTCGCCCCGAAACGGCGTGTCTCCGCCGTAGTAGTTCGCACACAAGAGAGGGTCCAGGATCCACGATCCTTCGGCGATATCCTGCTCTAGGTGGCCGACCAATTTTCCTCCCCCGTGCCTCGCAACCGCCTTTATCTTTGGCGCTTATACCGATCGCACGATAACTCGGTCGTGAAGGGCGATTGTGGTCATTCGTCCTTCGTGTAGAGTTCAGCGCGGTGAAGCTTGGGTTGATTTGGGGGGATTTTGGGTAAAGAAGATAAATGAATATCCTCGCGAATCGCAACTGACCTTTACTTTGATTATATTCCCATAGAGAATGTTTAAAAGAGAAAATGAGTATCACATTGAGTTAAAAAAGATATCTATATCGCATGAACAATAGCGATATAGAAAATTAACGAATATAAGTCGTCTTGGGAATAATTATTTAACATTCTAGAATCAAATGTCGCAAATTTCAGTGTCGCGTTTATTTAACCATTTAAATTCCCAAACAGATTCTCCCCTCGTAAAATAATAACGACCCTTTCGCGGCGAACTCTCAATTTCTATTCTGGATATCTCAGGTCGCTTCTCAATCCCGTCTTTTCTCTTCGACAAAAGCACCCCCGGAGCTACCATCCAGCCGTACCCTGATGCGGCAGCACCGCCCCCGATATGTAACTGACGTTTTTGACGCGTCAAGTGGTTCCATCGCGCTTCCACCTCGAGGGTCGCCGCGTTTATCGGCTACTGTTTTACATAAACATCCCCGGGAGGGTGATGGATCGGTGAGAGCGAAGCTGCGGACGTCGCGCATTGCGACGGGGCGTAAACGCATCGCGGAGATTCCTCTAAGTGATCTCAAGTGTTTTCGCAGTTGATTCGGCGTCTCTCGCGCGTCGTCCATCACCCCGCAAAGCGTCCGCTCGAAGCTTTTTAAGCTCCGTTTAACCCTGGCCTCGGGACCCGTCTAACTTCGGTATTTAGTTAGTCAACCCTGCCCGCGAGGCATCATGGGAAACGACAAGTGGCCCGGTCTCGCCCCAGCTAGAGCCTGCCGATGCTCGAGCATATCACCGCACCGGCTGTGTACATATTCGAGCATTTATACGTCACGTTGACACGCGTGTGTGTGCGGTTTGTCGCTGCATGCCGAGCGGCCTGTATGCCTTTCATGTGATAATCCTTGTGTATTTAATCGAAGGATGTCGATGGAGCCGACTCGGTGCTTGACGCAAAAAGCAAACGATCCCTCGTGGATTAGTTCATAATTTGCTTTGAGCGGAGGGCCGGATAGAGGAGGGACCACTCGAACGCGACGGACGCGACTTTCAACGAGTGTTTGTTTAACAGTTTAGATTTTTTTTCCCCTCGACTTTGATTCCTGCCGCTTTTCGATAGTTACTGGATAGTTACTCGCGGCTTTGTTTAAGTTTCTGTTAAATGTACGTTTTAGTTGTCGGTACCAGTCCCGTGACGAAAGTGTCTGCATAGCATAAAGTTGGATTTAATACCTGTGCTATTATCTCGCAGTCCCTTGCCGAGTTGAAGCCGCGGAATAGCACGTTTTAATGACGACGACGTAGTGGTGCTGACGTTTGAAATTTTGGTTCGTAAAATTATAAAGCTCGTCGTTTACAGCAAATTGCTCGCATATTAATTAAAATCCCCCATAAATGGGGATTATGAGTTGCGTTGTATAAAAATGAGAAAGATTATAGGTTGCATTTCAAGTTGTTATTACGTATTTAAGTACGATAAGCATTAGAGACAGTTCGAGAATGTAACACTTATAATAATAGCGGATTATGACAATGATAAGGATAATTATGACCCCAATGCGTTCTCTGCGCTGTCGCGCTTCCTATCACTTATCGAAATTACGCTCTCTCTTATCGCGGGAATTATTCGTACCACTCGTGTCGCAACCTCTGCAATCGATAAACGCGGCCATCGCTATATGAAGTCACCTGCTTCAACATACGCTTTCGCGCCTTAATTATGTTTATATGAAGGAGATTACATTATCGCGATCCCGCGAGGTGTTATTATACGAGTCCACGCGGGGGAGATAATATCCTGATAAGGGAGCTTTTCAGAAGCTACGATACCAATACATAAAATATCGCAATTTGAAAACTATTAAACACAAAGTGTCAAACCTGCATCCAACTGATAACGTTTTTTATTAGCATAATTTTCTAATAAACTGAAAATTTATACGATTCTTATTAAAAAGTGCTCATTATACCAATATTCGTTAAACAGAGCTCTCGATGAAAATCGTTTTGTTCCACGAAGTTCGGAACGGGTTTCCGCGACATTCCGCTATTCTCAAGTAACTCGAGTGGCGAATGTAAATGAGATACATTCACACGATGCTGTCAAATCGTCTGGAAATTCTCGTTTCGCGTCTTATCACAGGAATACGTTGCTCGCTTTTCGCGCTTGGTGTGCTCGAGTTTCTCTAATTTTCGTAACTCTTTACTTTGCTAATGGATTACGCTCTCGAGGATGTTCTCGCAGAGGCCGTGCTATTTCTCACAACTATCGAGAAACCATCCGATTTTGAAGCTCGTTGACATTTACGACCGTCAGGTAACCCCTTCGAATCAGCATTAAAGCCAAATGATTTTGCCATGACAATTGTTTTTGACATTTTTTCTATCGCTGTTCATATTCGCAGTCGTTTATACGAGCATACGTTTTGGATAACTTCTACGTCTGCATTTTGATGTACATTTTGTTCTATGTAGCGCTGTGGTATGCTAATAACGTAAGTAGTCCGCATAATAAGTTATGATTACAAAAGCAAGAAACGAGATATACTTGTACATAGTTAATATATGTATATATTTATTAATTATATATATTTAAAATAAATGTAGAAATATAAAATATATGCGTGTGTGTAGTTAATTCATTAGTTTACATTATATATTTGCATCTATAATTTAAAAAAAATAGACTGATTCTTTAAACCTCAGATTAATTTTAATATATTTTTCGATACAACCATTTTCAAGATAATAAAACGAATTGAGAAATCAAATCGAGAGATGTCAATAACAGTTGCAGAGAATAAGACGGTCAGTTCAATTTTGTTTATGACATTTATATACTCATTCAAGATCAGCCTTCCTTTTACATAACGCTATAACCAATGCTGTTGTGTTATGCATATTTATCAAGAACTCTTTTCAGAAACTAGATAGACTGGTTTTGTTAAAAAATAAGAAGGCGGAATTCGAGGAAGTAATCGTAAAAACGGTCAGCAGTGTTTCAATAGTTTCTTATTTTTTACTTTTATAGTAATATTTACTATGTATATGTAATTAAAGGTGCTAACTTTACAGACAGATGCGCAAAAGATGACTACGAAATATTTGGAAGATGAAGTAAGTTTAAAAGTTATGCGAATCATCTACGCATAAGTGAAACTTTTAATGCTTTAATGTTCAATCGTAACTATTGAATTTATTATTCAGATGCACATACTTAGCAGAGAATTAATTACGACGTCTAATAAAATCACCGGATTGGAAAAAGTTGTTGAAAAAGTAATGATCGCGTCTCTCGACGTTTATTCTGCGGTTAATCATATTACCAGCTTCAGTAATTGTTATTAAATCGTAGATGGTTTTTAGTACAAACAACCAGACAAATTACTTAATTCAGCCATCGAGGGTGAATGTCCAAAAGAATTCGAAGGAGTCACGAGCCCGTTCGAGAAGTTCAAGGTGAATTAAATGCATTTTATATAAAAAAAGGAACATTTAAATAAGATATTCTAAATCTTACATTATGAACTAATAAATAAGATCACGGGTTAACGAACAGAATTAATTATGAATTAATTCCTTTTTCATATCAATTTCCATACAAAAATATTTATTGTTTCTTTGTCAGAATTTATTCCCAGCAATTTAAATAAATTAAATCTTAAAGATTTTATATCATAATCAATCTATTACTAACAATAAGTTAACATTAAACATATATTTTTATATAGACATTAAAGTAAAAAAAAAAAACTAATAACTGGTTGCATCTTGCGCAAAATATTATGAAATATGATTTTAAGATTCTCGAACCGTCATTTCCACCGTCTGTACCACCGGAACCTCCGCCTCGAAAGTACGGGATCTTTGTCAGTAGACCGCCTGGGCAGCGGAGAACGTCATCTGCAGCTGCATCTGCAACTCCACCGCCAAAAATCGGACTCAAATAACAGTGCCTCTGCAGAAGCTTCCTCCGAATCTGTAAATCAATATCGTAAGACGTTAACTACATCATAATAATATTTAATCTTCAGATATCTATGAACAAACTGTCCAAACACCTTTTTGCGTATGAAAAATTATAAAAGCAAAGTGTGTGAGATATATATATATGTCAGTTCATGAAATTCGAAATGTGTTGGCCTAGAAATCGCGTATCTGCAATTGTAATTTTAATACATTCTGTTTTTCGCATGTGAACTGAATAGCGCTCGTCTTATCTATTTCCTTTATGTCAGTCGTTCTATGCAAGATTTAAAATTTTCTTTTTTTATTCTAGCTTGAAATTTTTAAAAAATTGTATTATAAAGCCAAGTTTCTGCATATAAAAAATATTTTTAAATCAAGTTAATTTCACAATTCTATTTTATAGCTACCAATAAGATTCTTTCACGATACAATTATCATGATGGTGATCGAAAAAGACATCCTAATAAGTGGCTGTCCACAAAGATGCGTTCGCGACGATCTTCATGTTGCAATATGCGTAAAATTCATATGGATTCCTTAAGAAATGTCACACCTTTCACCAAATCACTATTAGGATTGGCTACCATTTTTCTCCGTGGACATTCATAAAAGTAGAATATTTTAATAATTTTAATGACTCATAAATTCAATAATTTTTCTTGGCATCGTTTTTAAAATGATCGTTCTTTAATGAAAGTATATTACAAATTATGTCATTTTAATATTTTAATATTTATTCTTGTAATATTATACACTACTATAACAATTGTATAACGAGATTGTAATAAATACAATAAATATGTAATTTTATTACACACACTTTCTCTCTCTTTCTCTCTCTCTCTCTCTCTCTCTCTCTCTCTCTCGTTTCAATTCTTTTCTTATAATTAGCTTTGAAAGATTTGCACTATTGCTATTGCAACAGCCTTTACGCTAATGTTCTATAGCTTGTTTTTTTACTGAATATCTCATGGACGTTTTTTCGCCATAAGCTGTAGTTATTTACATAATGTGTGCAATAGAGATAAAAGTATGCGCACACGAGAGGTAAATTTTTTACGAAACGATAGAGCAAAAGCGTGTTTAATTTTTTCCTTTTTTTTATGTTTTCAGTAAATATCTCTTACACATAACTTACACATAACTTCTTTGCGTAAATTGCACATGTTGATATTAACTGCAATATATGGGTGGCATTTGCATTCACATTAAAAGACGCGACCTGATTTAAAAATAGTTCTTCATAAACCTTGATCAAAGTGAATATTTATGCAAACTTCATTGCGGGACATTCAATAAACAAATGTGTTGAATATATATAGTTTCATGGATAACAGCGAGAGAACGTTTCAGAAACAACTAAAGTATGTATTTTATTAGTAATGATCCAATGGAAACATATATCACCATTATTTTCCTTCCCGTATTTTTATCTATCAAAAAGAATATATTAATTTTAATCTTAACTCTTGCTATGTTATTTAATTATATTGTAGTGCGAATATTTGCACCAATATTAATATTGGTATAAAAATTATCTCGCCGCTGTGATTTTCATAATTATTATTATATTTTTTCTATGAGGAGAACAGTAATGTATCAATCTAGTTTTCATTCTGCATATATGTTACTATTTCTTGTTTAGAGTACACAGATAACACGAATAATATAACTTTTTTTTAGATATTTTATATTTAAATTAGAAAAAGATTGTAACTTGTATATAATTTCTGTTATATATAATATAATATTATTCCAAGGTTTGAAAAATTGCGAAATGCTTAGATAAAAAAAAACTGTAATAGAAAAGCAAAATAGTTTTTAAATCATCTTGTTTATTCGTTCAGCTATTAGGTTTGTCAGGTCGTACATACTTTCATTCGAGGACGAAAGTCTTCAATTAGTTAGTCTATGTGTGTTAAGATCAGCATGCAATTGGAAAGCCTTTGCTACATACGCGCCAATCTTTCGATGTAACAATCCGCTCCACTTGTTAATTATCCACTGACGTTATCATCTTTCTGCTCCGTTTGCCACGGTTCAATTGACTCTTCTCAGTTTCCCAAGCATTTTCACACTGTATCATTCTTGAAATAGCACGGATATCGCGAGACACCATTATATATTTATCGAAAATACAGTGGAGAAAAAATAATTATATTTTTTATTAATTGTAAAATTAATAAAAAATTAACTTTTGTTGACTAAAATTAATATATATCTTATTTATTTTTCTATTCTAGATTTATTATCTATAAAAATAATTGCAATAAAAATTTTGTTCGAATTGGTAAATAATTTTAACTCGTTTCCTCGGAACCATTCTTTCATTCACGCGGTATAAGATGCTTCTTTTTTCGTACTTATCGTAATTTTTTTGACTTTAAAGTGCAATATGTTACGGAGCGATACTTGTTGTAAACTATTGCCAATACTAAAAACAGCACGTTTTCCCGTGCGATTTGCCTCGCTCGAGCGGCAGAACTACAAGCTATCGGAACTCGTGGACTTGCGAGCGATCGGCCAACTTTCACTGACGACTTGTTAGGTTCGCCGCCGTAGTTTCGAGTCATTCACAGTCATTCCGCGACTTCAACAGACTGCGGTTGCGCTGCTCGTATTTCTCTCCTCGTTGGAGACGGCAAGCTGTCACTCCAAAGTGCGGTTTGGTGATAGATCGGTAACAATACGTAGTGGCACGTTTGCAAATTCTACGTTTTGTTCAGGACGTTCTCCCAGTTTTTACGGAACGTTATTGTGAACTCGTTTGCGTCTCGCACAGACGTCTCCTGGTGACACAGTGATATTCGACGTCCAGCATTTCATCCGGATATTTTTCACGGTGAACCTTCGATTGTGCGTAATGGAGAAACAGAGAAATTTGTTGCAGCCACGTGACATATACAATTGCAGGATCGGCGCGCGATCCTGAGTTACGATCCGCGGATTTCGATTTACGCGTGATTTGATTTAGCGATCGAGTTGAAACGCGCGCGTGATTTTCGAACGTCGACGTTCGGGGATTGATCGTCCGCTCCTCGGTTAATTGCTTTCCGAAATTTCGCACACGTCGACGCGCGATTTAATGGGCAAATCGCATCGTTCGCGTTTGCGAGATATGAGAATACTTTGCCGTGCGCGCGAATTATAATCGGCGACGTCATTCGCAAATGCGAGTCACTTTGGAAGTGAATTCCGGCGCCACTCCCGCTCGATGACGGTGTTACAGCTCGGTGAGAGAGGTCTCGCGTCGTTTGCGCCGTGTTTCCTGGGACAAGGGAGTAGAAGGAGAATTCCCGTTACGATTTCGCCGGTCATTTCCGCGACTCCCGTGCGCTAGAAGTGCATTCGACAATACAAAGGAGTCGTCGACGTCGCGCTCGAAGCGGCCGCGGCTCTCGAGAACGAGCTTTGTCGCTTCGGATGAAAGTAAGACGAACATCGTAAGAGGATTTAGCTTTATTGCTGCGGCGGATCTTGAAGAAAGTGGAAGTTAACAGAAAGTGAGAGTCTTCTCGTCTCTTGAGAGAGAAAGAGAGAGGGGAGATAAAGAAAGAGAACTGTAACCGGTTCACAGTGTCGGCCGCCTGGCCAATTGCATCGATCGCGGGTCCAAGGAGAGGTATTTGTTTGGACGATCACGCGTATAAGTAATTGTGTTTCTTTGAGAATTCAGGTTAAGGCGAACTTACCGCTCCCGCAGTCGCGAAGCATGATCGACTCTACTCGTTTACGTAATAATACGTGATCGTTGAAAGCGGCGGAGTCATCGCCGCGAATCGACGTTTGTACGTTTATATCATTAGATAACGTGTAACTTCACATCTGTTGTGATGGGTATCATGTTTATTTCAATGATACATGTAACGAATAAACAACTATAGAATCATTCAAAATTAATAATCAACTGGATTTCAATATAATCCTGCCGCTTTGATTTTATACATTTTTATACGTTATATATATTTTAACATAGAATATAAAACGGAGTCAAATTTTTCTAAATCTACACATTATGTGTTCGAATTTGTCCCTTAATTAATTAAATCCGCTCGATATTTCATACTTTTTCAGACGTAATTCTCTACCTCTTTGGATTCACAATCATCATTTCATCAGTCTTGTGTCTGATGAGATTGTCAAGGAATTAACAACAAATTAACGGATTATCTCTAGTCTTAACGCCTTACTGAAAAAAAATCAACATGGACACCAGTACGGTGCGTTTGGTGATATTTTTGGGGATGTTTCTGGTTTTCGCTGGCGATTATAGCGCGTTCATTGCTTCGATTTTCGGTAACGCGACGGAGAGCAACATAACTGATGCTGTAAGAGAACCCGAAGCTCAGTTCAAAGGGCCCCATGAAAAGATACCCGTTGTCTCGAAAATAGACGTCGATAAGAATAACGGTAAGAATGAGGATATCGTGTAAAAGATATACGCGATGTAACGTGAAACTTTCTCACAGATGCGTTACGAAATAAAAGAATACAATTATATTTACTTTGGACACAACACGATGATATCTTATTCGAGCTGTAATTTTATAGTTTGTGAAAGATACCCTTGAGTGTAAACTGCTATTTTTCCCTACAGTCATTGCATAAAAATATATTCGCATACGAAATCCATACGCACGTGTGTCGTCATACCATTATTCATCGAGTTACGCTTGTTAGTTCGCGTGGAGCTAATTGCTACTCTGCGAATTGATTAATTAGTCGCGCGCTCGTCCGTTTTAATTATTTGCCAACATTATCGAGACCTCCTCCACTCAATGTATGTCTCATTTGTCTCGCAGCTTATCGAAATCTCGCTACGACCATAACCAGTTCTCGGTCAAAAAAATGCTATTGGAAAGTAGAGCACGATAAAATGGATTTCAATCCGACGGAGCGTATGCGTAGTATATTCTTAAATATTAAAGATTAAATATTAAAGATATAATTAGGGAGTGATGTACGTATCCTTTAACGATAATATTTAATTAATAGTTACGATTATTATAATATATTTATGACATTTTGTGATTGCATTTTAGTATGTATTACTTATCGCGATAAACATCACAATATAGCTGCCGATTTGTATCATTATTTAATAAATTACTTTTTATATTAATATATAGAAGAAAAAAATATATTTTAGGTATATTAAAAAATACGGCCTAATTGATCAAATATTTTCTAATAAATTAATACCACGCGGTATTGTCTTTTAATAGCGGAAAAAAATATAGCAAAAGTAGAAACTATAACGTTACTAATACATTTGTATATGAATTCAGTTTCTAAAGATAGACTAAAGATAAACGAGAACGAAACACTTTTTGTTCTGAAAGTAAAAGTGTCCTCCTGTCACGTTCCAGATCTTTAGAAATTTTCAAACTGCGTCCTTCGCTCTTAACTTGTCATTTACTTATCGTGCGATTAAACAAAGCCGGTCGTTTCATACGAATACGCGTGGTCATTCGGAATAATGCATGTGATCCATTAATCGTCCCATCACTCAGAATGATATTGCATGTGTCATGATATAATTGACAGTATAACTCCGATTTTTGTGCAGTTGCTTTACGCCGTGCGAAGATGATGGCGACAATCAAAACTGCTTGCTTGCCGAAGCTAATATGCGAACTCACCAAATCCGTTCACCAAGAGCAACTAAGTGAAATGGAGCGATCTCTTTTGAATCTTATAAGGTATGCAACTTTTACATCCTATTTACATCTATTTCCTTTTTTCCACATGTGTAGTATTAAAAAGAGAAAGTGGCTCAGTTCATATTAAATAATAAATAGCAATTAAACTTATCATTAAATCGCAAAGATATCTGATTTTTTTTTTAAGTTGCTTGAGGGAGAATCTGGAATGATCGGGAATTAGCTGATGGTTCGTACGCTAGTCAATTTATTTTGCTATAGCAAGGCGAGAATCTACTTTCATCATTGAGGCTCTTGCACCTAGTGTTCTTACTTTCACAACTTTCGATCGGCATTGCAACTAAACGTCCGTCGACCCTGAAGCGCAAGCGCTATGTGCGAAGATTACGGAAACATTCTCCTCGGATCGCGTATAGGTAATGGCAAGGGGAAAACTACGAGAAACGTGATTTTTCAGAATGCGATAACGGCTGCGTGTTTCTTATCCAAAAGCATAGACCGACGACTGTCGGCCTCGACAAACGGGCACGGCAATTTTGCAATTTTCACTCAGCGAAGCTGAAAGCTAGTAATAATATCACCCGTGCATTACAATTATACGGGACATTTTGGAAAACGACGGCGTAGGTGACCACAGGAAACATCCAACGAGAAACGCTTGCTCGCCCGGGAAAATTGGACGCTGGGACAATTGCGCGCGGCGTGCACGCCGCGCGTATTTCGCAATTTTCGTTTACGATCGGAGATAAAATGCGGCTAGGGTCCCGCCTCGCGCACACACGTTCGCCACGTTATGCGGATAATGCAAAGAATTATACCGCGAATTCGCGCCGTTTTACGTCCTGATTAAAAGCAACGTTACGTTAAAACGAACTCTGTGGGAAAATCGGGAAATGCGGTATTCGTTCGTACGCGGAACGCTTTTAAATCCTCATATTTGCACAGTGTGGAATGTATCGTCGCGGTGGACCCTGATACGCGGAAATTTCCAACATGAATGTATTAATTATACATTCGTGTCGATCCTCGACGCGCGAATGCGTATTCGTTAAATTTAGGATGTGATATAAAAACCAGGGAAGGAGATGTTTCTAAATTTTCATATTGATAATCTAGTCTGCGACACAACTAATTAAATTATTCTAAAAATCAAAACGCATTATTCCAGGTTCATTATTTTACAATCAATTACATTTCGCAAAAAAACTTTAAGAAGTTATTTGTATTTGCAAAGTGGGTTTATATAATATTTCGTCAGCGACTATATACATTGATTTCTATTTATCATCGTCTTAGAGTACTTCTTGTCGCCTCTTGTCAGCCTTTATTAGGAATTGTAAAAACACGATCCACGGATCTTACGTTGCGTCGGATCGCAAATTAAGGATTGCGTCGTACGCATTTTTGAAAGTGTGTTGGCTGGCTGAAAATTACCGCGAAAGTCCGCCGTGTCTTACGTAAATCCCGTCCGAAAATGCGCATCTCTTGCCGCACCTCGCCGTAACTATCCCCAACGAGCACTTTCCTTTTCACAGGTTATTCAATCCATATACTTTCTCCGCGACATGGCGGTACATGTCATTTCGCATCTACCGTTCGGCCTTCCCGGAACTTCGACTTCCTACAAACATTTATTCGCGATAGGCAAACGCCGCGAGCTGATAGACAGCACTGCGTTTTATTACTTCGAACTTCGGTGATTAACTTGTCGCTCATATGATATGGCGCTAAAGAAACGCTCGTCGATCGTTTTGCGTTCATCGCGGATTGAAGTGTTGATTTCATTTTCGAGACGAACGTAAATTTCTTGCATTATTCACGAATAAAGTGCAAACCGCATGTGTACTCTCTGTTTTGCATGCTTTTTACACGCTACAAGAAACAAATAAATTAATATGCACACTTCTATTGACAATTTTCGGTTTGTTCTTTCACAAAATAGTATGTCTCATTAGCATTTACTTAACTTTTCGTTTCTTATGATAATAACTAGAAATGGGAACTTCTTGTATTTTGTTATCTCTTTTCTCTGACAGCATTTGTTCTATAAAATAGTAATTCGAGTAATAAACAAATAAAGAAAGTAGTAATCATAATATCGCGATAAACAACATAAAAATTGAAGGAGCATTTATACAATATATCGTAAATCGGTGGATTTAAGTAGTTTATCCCTAAAGCGACAAGCTCAAATAAAAGTCTTATATTTATTACGGCCGTTCACTTCCGTCCGTGTGTCAAACGAAAACGACGTCGACGAACAGTAAAATGAATTGACGCAGAAAAGCGAGTTCCATTAGAAAGTATAATGAACCAAAACGACAGCATTGTCTCGACGTATAGTACGTTTTTGTTTTCGTTTAAATGCACGATATTTTTTACACAACATTGCACACTCGTTAAAAGTTAAACGTGTAATTGCGATAAGATAAAAATTCCGCAGTCTTAATTAAACGAGAGACAGAAGCGTCTATAAAATAGAAGTTACGCGGGAGGGAGACGATTGTGGAAAATATTAGCTCTTGTATTAAAACTTCCCGGAAAGTTTCCAAATAGAACTTTAAATATAATTAGAAGTCGTAGGTAGGGCAAATGCAGCGCACGTTATCTTTCACGCGTCTTCATTGTCTTCCTGGCGCGAAAGTGGGCGCCATCCCCGAGCGAGAGAGAATCGCCCTAGGAACGATCCTTGCGCCGCGGTTAATGTCCCGGAAGGATCCGAGCTTTATATTTACTTTTATGCCTGCGTAAACGCCAGTCCATTCTGACGCATCTCGGGGCTCGATTTTTATCGACGCAGATCGCTCCGGGTTAAACCGATCAAGATGGAGAGGCTAAAAAGCCGTTTTGCGTTTATTCGTTATATCCTTGGCGCCCCTTCGAAGTCAGGATACTCAGGATACGGAATCGTAAAGGGAGGAAGAGCTTCCTCTCTTTCTTTCTCGAAAGAGAAAAACGTCTTCCGGGAGCCATGCGTGACGAAACTGCTGCGCTTTTACTCTCCTGATAGATCAAACGATTTCTCGAAGAATTCAGCACGGTATTCGTTCGCTTTTGACGGAATCAGGATGATTTTTAAGGCGGAAGATCGTCGGCAATCGACGTCGATTTTAGTTCCCACGGGAATCCGAGGAAATAGATTTGCAAAGCAACGTGTGAGAATTCCCGGAAAAAAGTCCGGAAGAAAGCGATTTGCCTTGCCGCTCGTATTCCGTGGTAATAGTTTATAAGTTTACTTCAATAACGCTTTCTACAAGCATCTTTAAATTATTCTTCCAACTAAAAGAAGAACGAGAGAAATCGAAGTATTACGAGCTTGTTTAAAGTGGAATATTATTGTGGACGATTTCGAATTTATGACGTTTTAGAAGAGATGATGAGATTTTGTTTGTTCCCCTTTGACTTGCCTGGAAATGCAAATGCGGGTACATTGAAGGAGAGAAAGGATCTGATATATCCTTTTTGCTGGGTGTAACCGGATTTTGCATGGACACATTTACCGGTTGGTGTCGATATCGAAAGTAAAAGGCAAGTCACCTTGTGCTGGTTCTTACACATCGTGCCAGTAACCAGTTTAATAGTCAACTGTTTCGACATTCGACTTGGTTTTGTAGTGGTTTGTCAGAGGAAAATATTTTTAAGATTACCCCGATATTTGAAACGTTGTATATCCATAAATAGTAACATCTATATTAAAATTAACGAATTGCGTTTCACGAAAATTTGTTACGCTAATAAAAGCTCCATTGTTATTTTCAGGGATACAAGTCTGAGTACGATGGCGGAAGTTCCGTCGAGGTACCACTTCGCGGCTCACATGGGTCAACTGATTTCCGGTATAGAAGGTCAGGGCTGCCATAACTTTTACCCGACGTGTCCGTTGCCGGGTATCAGCGTTCTGAACATGATGAAGAAGGTTCGTCTACGCTGATGAGTCGTAACCACTGTAACTGTCGGAGTTGACGAATACTGAACCTGTGATACTGCGGATACTTTGTTTTTACTTGCGTTCGGAAGATCATTAACATGATAAGAATTCAATTCGCGCAGCGATGAATCGCGTTTTTGGCGATGCAACATGTAAATGGTGTACATAAGGTTTCGTGATAATATATCGCAATTACTATAAGGAAAAAATGGCAATGTTCTTCGGCGTTTGAAATCTTATTTATACCGTAAAATAAAAGTTTTTAGCTCGTAAATTGAAATCATAAATTGTTAACATTATAGAAAAGTATCTGACCTAATATTGTTAACGTCTGATTTCTTTAATCCCAAAAAACTATTTCGTCAGATTTTACAATCAGTTGGTATGTAAATAATTTACTTTTTGTGAATTTAAAATATGACACATGTATATGCATATTCATGCTCAATATTACTATTTATTTATTTGTTAACAAGAACTCATCTTACTTATATATATTTCTTTCACTCACTTTTGATACACCGTATATTTCAGATTTTATATTTCGGAAATCTTATGTAATTAACGTGTACCCACAATCACTTATTTTTGTAACTTCGTATTGTTATACTGTATATATTATTATGTTTTAATTTTTAATAAAAAATTAAAAAAAATAAATTCCATCTTAAAAACACTGAATATTCTCTATTTTCTGATTATAAAATATTCCTATACTTTACATATAATTTAATTTTAAATTTTATTATATATTTTAGGAACCTTATTTTTATAACGCGTATGTATAATTCCTTAATTTCGTAATTTTGTACATTTTTATATTATAAATATTACTGTGTTTCAGTAAGAAATGGCAAACGAATTTGCTACTAGAGAACACACCAAACATTTCTTTTTTGTTGCGAAATATCCCCCCGGACATTGTCATAAGTTCACTGTATGTATGTGATCCCAAAATCGTGCATTTCCGTAGGAGGTCCCATGGTGACGCTTTGCCAAATTATCAGAATTCCCGATCTTCGTTCTATACCCTATTCTTTTTCCTATTTTAATACAAGACTGCCATTCCCGGATATAATCCGAAACCCAGCGGGGAAACGCGCGAAAATTATTAGAATAATCGTCGGCGTCTTTATCGACTTAAGCCCGATGCCAACTCGTCCCGAGTGGACGTTTCCCAACGAACCATGCGATCGTAAACGAGATCGTGCCAAGAGTTCTCGGTTAGCAGTTAGGACTGGCGCGATATGCGAGGACGAACGGGATGTAATGCCGATGAAACCGCGCCACTAACCGTTCCCATCGCCCTCCGAAACAGCCAGCGACACATTCGGAAATCTCGCAAAAATTATCGCGCGATATCGCCGTAGGAGTTTATTGACGTTTCTCGCGCCGATGCCAAGCCACGCGCGCGATTTCCAGCTGCAATTTCCGACTCATCTTTCGTAACGCACAATACAACCATAACTGAAGTCAGAAAAACTTTATTGATTTTTCTAAAAACGACGGATGATATTAATAACTAAAATTAATTATTAGTCCGCTCTATTGAGACATCAATACACATATAGACTGTTGTAATCGTTCCAAGAAGTTCCTCGAATATTTGCCATAAATGCACGACTTATTGCATTTCGATTGCGTTCACGTAACATTGCATTGTGCGCTGCATACGTGATTGATTATACGAAGACTTGACCACTGGAAAGTAGGACAATAGAGCCAGAAAAGAAAATGTTAATCATTAAGCAATAAGGTAATGTGTAACCTATATATTTCGTATGTGGCACGATTAAAATATTCAAAATGTTCAGGATTCGTAATAAAAATATATTTTATCATATTTTGTACGAGTTGCGTCTTGAGTGATATTCCTTAAACTATTCGAATAATTTATCACGTATTTATATAGGTGACGAAACAGAAAGAATTTCCACATACCTCTTTGAATGTCAAAAGTTTAAATAAAATGATTGGATTAAAATACCGTGAAGTTTCAAAAAATGCATGATGTGTTTAAATCAATATCTCGCTACCCTGCTAAGAATTTCGTTTGCAACTAAGTATGCGACAATTATATATAGCGATACGAAAAAATGCTCCCTCGATATTTATCTAAAATTGATTTGCTAGAAAATATCGACAATAAGTCAAATCGTCGCGTATCAATTTCGAAAGAACACACACGACTTTCACATTGGCACATTGGCACATCGACCTTGACAGGGAGAACAAAGTTACGTCCGCGAAGGCTCATCCTCAACGATCTGACACGAGGAAGTCCGAAAAGGTATACCAAATCTTGTAACACGAAACTGTTGGATCGAAGGCGCCGCCGGGAAGGGGCAATCACTTTCTCTTCGCCGGCATGAGCGACGGCCTCATGATACTCCAAGGAACATTCAGCAACAAGTTTTTACCAAAGCAGCAACTAGTCGTCGGTCCGTTGGTTGTACGTGTAACCGGTACGCCAAAATTACGCGGGTACGTTGGCGCAGCTGCGGAAGTGCGTGTTTTTTAGGTGATACGTGCGGTTCGCATGATCGAACGCGAAAATATATCGGCGGTATAGGTGCAGCGACTTATACGTCTGTTATGAATTGCATGATAATGGTGCTTTGATATAACGGTAACGATCGATCTATTTGCGGAGGCGCGATTGGACGATTTGGACGTGAAGTGCGTGACTAAGGTTTCGTAGATACGTAGAGAACGTAGAGTTTCATTGAAGGAAAAAGTGAACCTTCCGATCAACTAAAATATTTTCATAACACAAAGTGTAATTCATAGTGTTTTTTCTTAAATTATTATTATAACTTGTAATTTTGAAACAATCATAGAATTAAATTAAAAAAAAAAATGATTTAAGAAGATAAATTATAAACCATTGTATGTAACGCATTTAATTGCACACGAGGATTGTTTCTTTATATGTACAGTAATGTAAAGTAGTTATTCTTTTGTGTTAAGTAGAGAAAGCTGCACGCGACGGAAGGAAGAAGTACTCACAATAGCGGAAGCTAATCTCCACGACCGTGTTTAGTCAAGTCAGTTTCACAACACTTTTACAATAATTAACGAATGCCTTAGATCTACTACATAATGCAGTTGCCGCGGACATTCTTGCTCTTTGGTTGCTGCTTTCTGACATTGACACTTGTGGCCGGTCAAAAAGAGCCAATCTTCGACCTTCCAGTGCAATTGATTGGGTTTCCGGTAATTATAGCAAGCGTAAGAATCACCAACTTCCTCAAGAAGCTCGCTTATGCTTTGAGTCCAGGTAATGCGCATAGAAAATATTTTATAATAATGCAGTTCTTATTCACAAACACGTATATATTACATGACGGATATTTTTGAAATATAATAAGCATCAGGAGCATGAATAGATCGAATCGGCTAAAGAGGAAATACTATAAGAATTATCGGGAAATTCTTGTCAGTATTATGATTCACCAAGCGTGAAAAAGTATTACATGTCATAAGTTATTTATCTTTTCCGCGGTTAACTCACTGAATATGCGAATCAAATTGGCGAACAGCGAAAGCGAAAGTGTTGTTGTTGCAACTTCTCTCTTCGATCACGAAACCATGTAATGACATGGTAATTGACTGAGGTTACTTACCGTTAAATGAATACGTACGCCAAGAGATCGGAACAAGGCCGTAATGGCAAAAATCAAAATACTTTAAAACTACCAGACGAGTTAATTGAAGCAACAAATTAAAAGATTCATCGTAATTAAGAAATTATGTGCTACTTATTATACACTAAGGGGAAAGTTTTGCAAAAATTTCTAACATTCTAGATAGGTAGTTATTAAATCTTAATAAACTGAATCAAATCTCTTTAAATTACTTTGCAAATCTTTCAAAAGTATTTTCTTTGAATTCTTAGATACTTATGTCAGTCGAGTGAAACGAGCACATCCTTTGATACACGACGAAGAGATCTTAGATGTCAGCCAAGTCGAAAAGAAGCTAGTAGCTGAGCTCGGAAATAACGTTTGCATCTACGAGAGAATTTGTGTCAAGTACGCGGAACAAACCCTTCAAAGAAGAAGCTGGGAACGCGTTCTTAATTGGAACGAGATATTCAGGTACGATATAAATGACTACGATATTGTAACCGCTATAATTTATCTGATAATTTCGATTAAAAAAATACCTATAATATATTGAGAGTTTGCATTTGATAAGTATTAAAGAAAACTTATAATACCTGAAAAAAAGTTAAAGATATATAATCGATATATTCAGGACGAGGGAGCACATTATCGTTACAACTCTCTCGTGATTGTGTTATACAATCGTGACTCTGAAGTTCACGGCTCGAAGAATTTGTGTCTCGAACACAGGTTTCATGTATAAGCGTTTCTCCTTGATTAGGAAATACAATCGATACGAGTTTTCCTTTTAACGAATTCATTAAAGCAACGAGAAGCTGCTGCTCCATTTGTGCGGTGATTTGTAACATTTCGTGTACTTTATTCACTTTTGCAAGATTAAGGTATTTTACTCAAGATGAAGGCAACGAGTGATAACTTTCTAATGTAAAAGGTGACTTTTCTTTTTAATATGCGAAATCGTGTGAAAACAATATCTCTAATAATGGATTTTTTAATAAAAAATTCGAGGAAATTATTATTTGACGCGTTAAACATCTTAGTATAAATAATTAAAATTTAACGTAAAATTTTAAAATTGTTAACACATATTAACGCGCGAGTTTTTAAGTCATTTTTTGTTTTTGTAAGACATTAAAGTAAATACATGCCATACACAGCTTTGTCGTATCTTGTCGAATTATCGGAAGAAAAAAATTAATTCTTTCTAATCAGAAAAAATTAAATCGCTACCTATGGAGACACATGGTTCCTAATCAATCAATAGGCGGTCAAAACGTATGGTAACGCGTCGTAAAATCGTAGCGAAGATAATGTCAAAATGCAACCTACAAATTCTTAAAAGAAAGTGCATTCAGAGGTACTCTGTTAATGGCGACGGAACATTTTCCTCCCTAGCTTCTGCCCTCATTCTTTACGCACCCATTGAAAAATATAATAGAAATCCCTGCTACCGCGTCTACGCGCTCTGCGCAACCGTTTCCCGTCTTCTCGGGACTTACACTAAATTCAGTTGTAACGCCGGGAGCAAATAGCCTTTAATGGTGTCTCTACGAGCGCTCTAATGCATTCTGATAACTGTGTCCTTCTCTTCATCGTCGATCGTCTCTTCCGATCGTTCTCGTGACTTCGCCGCTATACGTGTCCAGGCAGACTCCGTTTTACGATTGCCCTACTATCCGGACCCGTAAGTTTGAGGACCTGTCAGCTTATCTCGGACCTCCTAATGCCCCGCAGCTCGAGATAGCGAGCACGTGTCGCCGTACCTGTCGACGCACGATGCGTCTCTCCATATGCATTTCGTACCTTGGGTCTCCTCGTCACCTGCGGGCACCTCTCACGTAGGAGGTAGGAATATTCAAGATGCGGGAGACCGAGAGACCCGCAGGGGCAGAGGAGAGAACAGATAAATTGGAGATTGGGTACTGGCGGCAACTACCGTCTAGACGGACTTAACCGACCATGTGTGAGGGACGAAGCTGTCCCGAGATCGTTCCGAACACCTTCTCCGACTAGTCTCGGGGAAAGCGGTCAGTTGTGGAAGGATTGTATAAGCGGAGTGGCGTCATTAGAAATTAGGAATCCATTTAGGCGAGATAGCGATGTCGCGTAGACGACGACAATGACTAGGCGATAAGACATGTCGACGGTCGTTTTATAGGCGATACGATACAGTGTGTAAACAAACATATATACACACTTAAGGAAATATTATATTTCTTATCGTTTCTCTATTTTTCTCTTCTCTCTTTTCTCTCTTTCCTCTTTTCTTCTACTTTTTTTCTCGTCTCTCTTTTAATACACATTTGCATGGTACAACGAGGTAATGTTGCCAATAATTTGCGTTATCATGATTTTGCAGGGAGTACAAGTCGTCGTCCAACCCGATGAAAGAGAATTACTTACTGAGCGTCTTTATGGGCGACATTATTGGCAGTCCGAAGCTATGTCACTTATTGGCGAAGAGAGGAAGAGCCTGCGATAATGCCACCTTGTCAGATTAGCTAAATGCATAATGTGAAGTACTCAAATCGTCTTGTTAAGTTATAAATATCTTGATGCCATAAAAAGTTTAAATACTCATGATCACAAAATAAATTACAATCTGTTTTTTGTGTTAATTTTTGTGTAAAATGTCGATGCATGTGTTTGTACAATCATAATCCTTTATATCGATTGTATAAAAGATATATTCCTCTTTTTATCATGTAATTATTATTTCTGTTATTGTTCGACTGATTTAAATCAAACTGTAATTTCGTTTTTAACAAAAATGCAAATTAAATACATAAAAAATTGTCACGAGAAACATATAATTGTGTAATATAGCAAATATATAAATATTTTAATATTTTATTTATAATTGTAGATTCAAATACGTCTCTTGCTTTGGTGTGATTTCGTATTTCTTCGATATATGTCCATGACATAAACAGCTTCCATCATGTAATGCATCATTACATGTACTTCACTGTTATTATGTGAAAATAAATCGTTTGACATTTAAGGAACCATGCATCCATGAATCCACTCATTTTCGAAGAGCTCTTGCGAAAATAATGCCATTTCGTGTTGGGTTCTTCACCCGTACATTTACTTATGCACACAGACACACATACACACACGAATGTGAAACGCACATATGGAGTGAGAGTTGCTTATAGTGGCGCGTTACTACCCACGTCTTTACGGCCGAACGGTTAACCAGAGGATTGGTTTCGAAGAAAGTTTCAGTTGGCGCAAAACCTAGAAAGGCGACGCGATCGTTTGCATTAAGAGAAAAAAGAAATAGTTAAATACGAAACTGTGTTATTATAAATTTAAAAAATTAAAATAAATAAAAATTCGTGAATTGCCTAATTCGTAGAATTAGACAACAGTACGTTTACCGTAAAACGCTTTGTGAGGAGACATTAATATTACAATTTTATGCAATGTGATGAAAGTGTTTTAATGTTCTAATATTATATTTAACAGTGTTGCGTTAAAAATGAAGTAAAGTTAAATTTTACATCTTCTACCGAAGAAAAGAGATTTGTATTTATTTAAAATAAAGATAGTTTACAGTTATACGCCGCGAAATGATAAGTAAATTTATCTTCGTTTGGTGCCTCTCATATTTATGTTCTGAAGCTTATGCCGAACATTCATCACAATATTCCCAAGAATCATCTGACAATACTCAATGCATTTTTAATGTTTCTCGGAAAACTTACAATGTAACAGATTTATTACGGTAAGTAATAACCCAATATTCTCTATCGGCAGAATATATTGACGAAAATATTTAAATGGAAATATTATTGCGTTTGTATAAGAATAATAATGAAAAGTCGTCATTATTTATGTTCAATCGAGTCAATTAATCATACAGATGCATGGATGAACTCACTATCGATCTTTTCGCTCAAAACAATGATCGATCGTTAATTGTAAGACGAACGAGCCAAACGGATTCGTCAGTATACAAAGAAAATTCTTACGGATTTCCTTATGGAAATATAATCTTAAATCTACTTAATAATGCCCAAGTTCCATCGGTAAGTTTAATTTTTATATTCTCAATATATTCTGACAGTGTAAGATTTACTATTGTTTATTAATATACTAAAAATCTTTTACAGGAATATCATGATTTTCCATTAGATTTTACTACCAGTAATTATCAAGATACACTGAACGATCGTCCTAACCAATTTGGCGGATTTGGAGTAAATCTTTTCAACGCGCTGTCATCGATCTCTCGCCACGATGATTTGAAGTGTGTGCCCAGAATACTCTGCGAGATGGCGAGTGGAAAGCCACCGGGAGAATATAAGCGAGCATCAACAGAGAATAAGGAGCAATATTTAGGAGAATTTGGAAGAAATGCCTTCAATCAGTCCGTATTTTTTTATAATATATGTAATAAAAAATTTTTAATAACGTATAACGTATTTTTTAAATTAATCATAGCAAAGTTATTACGTACTTTTTTTTATATTACCAGGTTGCTTGTCGGACTGGCAGAAACATCTCCTATATTGAGTTTTGCCCGAGCGGCCGTTTTGGGTTACAGCAGTAATGGAAATCCGACCATGTGTTACCGCGCGTTCCCCAAGTGTCCGCGTAATCCCGACAAACTGGTGCATTATCTGAACAATTACAATGGTGGATTCTTCCGGTTCTTCAGCAAAGCCGGACATGGGAGTTATCCTCAATCATCTTACGCTTCGCGAGGTAAAGGATGCGCCGTAGATTTGTCACGGGCGACATTCAAATTCAAGATTTTGTATGAGTTAAATCGCTTTCGTTTCTTGACAGATAATTCGGAATTTCTCAGAGAAAGAAAACGAAAAGCTCCGCCGCCGGGCATCGCCGGAGACGAGGCTGATCGTACCGGAACAGGGAAGCTAAAGTTTGACATCCCCGTTTTGACTGCTCACCAAGATTACGGAAAAAGCTTCTTCCCGAGAGAAAATACATTGGAGAACTCGGGACGAGTGGTTTTCCCGATTCACGAGGAATCAGATGATCGCCCATTGAAAAACAGGATTCTTAAATCCCTATCGGACTTACGAGACTCCGATGTGAATACATTTTCGCAAGACTCTGCGTTGGTTTTCCCTCAGGTAATATTATATCTCTTTGTAGTTAGAAAAATTAACAAAAATAAAAAATAATGAAGAACAAAATAAAATTGAATGAAAATAAAATAGCAAGTGATACAAGTATACTGTAATAATTTTTATAATAAAGTCACATTTCATGAAATATTTTCCAGGAATCGGAAGATCAAGGTGTCCGCGTTTTGCGTTTTATTCCTGAATCTCCGGACTCGACATCCCACAGTGCATTTCGGTTTCCACGTTAATACTATCGAATTTTTTCCTTCTGACTAAAATTTTAAATAATATTTAGGCCTATTGATTGTTGCATTTTATTATTAAATTGATCTAAATGCTATATAATCCGAAAAAATTAATCAAGCTAATTTTATTGCTATTATTTAATATGTATACTAATATCCATGAACAACAAGAGCAAACATGTATATTTTTTAAATTTATATTTTACATTCTATCTTCCAAATGGCTCGCAATGGGATATATAAATGAGAGGGAGGAACAAGTCATTCAACCCTTTTTATGCTGAATTCATCCTTTCAATGTTATATAGTTATTCAATCCTTTCATCCATTATATCACATTGACGTGCGTAGCCAGCAAAATACCAGAAATTGTAGATTCAGCTGGAAATGCAATTTTGATTTCGATAAGCAAGCATTCTACGTGACCAAGCATATTTTATCTTCGCAAAGGATTCTCTATTATTCACATCGCGAATATTCACTTTCTATCATAATGGATAAACAACCTTTTCAATGTATATTTTCCGCGAAATACAGTTTTTAAATTAATAAATCAGTTTAGGTACAAAATTTGTCAGATTTTCATGAATTTTGTTAAAATAAATTCTCATTACAACAAAAATTATTAGTAGCTTATTTTATGAAGCTAAAATTATAATTAAAACATTTTGCAGCATTTATATAAAGTAATTTCTGTTGTAATAGAAACAGAAAACACAATGCAGATGATTTCCGGAATTATAAATTATTCTTAGCATTCATTTATGAAATGCTATCTTCAGGGAATATATTTGCCATAAGATTCTTCGCTTAGGTTTGTGCTGACATGCGATCCCCCTTGAGCGTAATAATTTTCTATCATTATCATGAATTTCGCAAAAGCATAAGGCGATAACGTCTATGAGCAACTTGTGGTGTATAGCTTTCCCGCTACTGCTTATAGCAATTTTAGCCACGAGGTCGAAACTTGTTCGATAGGTGATCGCGCGCATACACGGTCTTCCTATAATTCTTCCCATTCATTTCAGATTTTGCTGTCTGACTTGTGTTCTTTTTCTCGCGTTTCATGTGATGATAGCAACACCTTGCGTTTCTCATATGTGCTTGCGTGCGTGAACAGGTACGAGCATTGCTCGACCCGCAGTCTTGAAATATATATAAGTCAGAAATGTATGTACTTTTCAGACCTATAATAACATACACGAGACAGTAATGATTTGATATCTCTTTCTTTAGAAAGTATATCCATCCAGAAATTTAAATAAAATATTTAGACTTGATGTGCGTTTTCTATTAAATAAAAAAAATTAAAAAGCACAAAGAAATTCCCCGCGAAATTCTTCTTTAAGAAAACAATTATTTTCAAAGAATTTGTTGCTCGTAAAAAAAATCGGTTATTAAAATACCTAAAGAGAATACCAAGTTGCAATGCGTGTCATTTTTTCTGTTTTTGGTGTGAAACGTTTGTCACGCGGAGTCACAGCTGCAAAATTCACGTATGACTTTCTCCAAATAGCGGCTCACCGCTCGGTGACGTTGTAGAAATAGAACGCGCAACGTCGAAAAAGCGGCAGACAACGTGTAATTATTTTATCCTTTCTGGCGTGTAATTTGGGGCGTGCACCACGTTCGTGAACTCGCTGACTCGATGCAGGGGGCGGGAGACGTGGAAATGGTGTGGCCGGAGTCCACGGCAATGCCGTAGCCCAGAGGGGCGTGTGTCTCGGACAGGGCCAAGTGGGGTGCAACTGACAGCGGAAGACAATTAGCCTTCTGATACATCCAATGTCGCGTGATATGCTTCGCGTAGGAACTTTACAAAGATTCGTTTCACGCATCGCAACACACGGAGCAAAATACGGGGCGCTATGGAGGCCGTTGATTCGTAATCTACTGTAGGAAATATAATACACAAGGAAGTCATGCAATTAACTGACCTACGTATATTCTATTATGTTTGGATTTTAATATTTAAGAAAAAAACGTTTCGGTAAAAACTTTAATGTAGAACTTTTGTCAGAATTTTTGAGTGACACCGCAAATTCATAATTTTAACAATGAGTTGCAAAAAACTCGAGGATCGTTAAATGACGCCAATGGGTCAAACTCGCACGCTAGCAAGTTGTAACAGGTTTAGTCGGGCGAGGATACGATCTGCGATGATTCCGTCGTCCTAATCTTGTGCCTATTAGTGCGGCATTATTTTCCGTGGTAGACATCAAAGAGGATTTCCCGCGGGCTCATTGTATCGCAACGATAATTCCTCGTTATTAGCAACCGCCGTCGTCGGGGCGTTGGTCTCATGTCGGCTTACCACACCCCAAGTGCCGAAACAAATCCTCCCGAATTGGTGGTGCCGATGCAAAGGAGCTTCTACGACGCATAACGCAATAGCTCCAACAAAGGATCGGTCGGGGAGACGGCGATTGTGGCGGCTAATCCCCGTGAAAAATGCGTTGCAGGTGGACGAATCCACCATCGTCGTCGACGCTCAGGTGAAGCCGCGCGGGCGGCCGCGGGGGAAGACCTGAGTTTTTCCGACGCGAAGGGTGGATTAACAAGATATCCTTGGTGATCTCCGAATAGCCGACCCGGGAAGTGAAATTTGCGGGGACTTTCTGAATTCGCGATGAGCTTGAACGCTGTCATTTTACCAGTTATCGACGTAACAAAGAGAGAGAAAGTGTAGAGATAAAAAAATAATATTTATATCATATTAAGAAAGTATTCTGCATTTGATAATTATAGATAACATTAAAATAAGAGAAAAACCTGTATTTTAAAAAACCATGTTTTGAAACTGACATTCTTTAAAGAATACGTTAACTATTTTATTAAATATTAGATTATAGTTTACGTTACTATAACGTAGAGAAAGTTTACGCAGTTTACGCGAGATATATATGTGCGTGGGCTATATAATCAAAATCCGTTAAATCAAACCCTACTAAGCAGCTTTAATGGTTCGTGATTTAATCAGGCTGTGCAGTAGCTACTACGTCCGAGTTGGCCCGAAAATAAGACATAAATTCTCGAATACACCCAGCTATCGTGCGCGACCATAAAACACCGCCGCGCGATCTTATTTAGCCGTATATTTTTTCCCCACGAGCGGTTCACAATGCCCCAATATCTTACCGTCGCAATATACCACGGGCTATCCTTTTCTTCTCGATGGACTTTTCAATTCGGGGCATCGGATCTTTGTCACCGGGATCGAGGACGCCAATTCGCCCGCACACAAAAGGACCGCGGCGACCGTAGATCTCGTTGAAAACTGAATCCCCGTCGCCCCTTCTTTCCCCTCCACCCATCCGCCAGTTGCTTGATGGACAGAATAATTCGGTGAGAATGAAAATTCATGTCCTTCGGCGATCCTTCCCTACCACGATTCGCACTAGGGTTCTCGAAAGTCCGTGAAATCCTAACGCGCTGGTCAAACCGCCGGATAAGTGGGTATCTGCTGGTACAAAAGAAAAGATACCCTCTACCTTTCGCTATCACCGTCCACCAGATTTCCCTTATCCCTCGCAGATACGTGCCAATTGTTGGCGGGACGAACGACCAAATGGTAATAAATCGGTACGTAGGTGGTATTATATTCGAATGCTTCTTTTATTAAAAAAAGCCTTTCCTTGCGATAAATGAGAAAATGATAAGCGGAGTAGAAAGTTATAAAAGTGATAAAAATCTCCTTATATATTCACTTCTTCGCTATATATAAGTCTTCTATAAAATATTTTTATTACTGACAATATTTACCACACATGTGTAAACAACGAAGATTACAAAACAACACGTTAATTCTCTAGTTGGCGCACAAAACCACCCACAGAGTTACCGCCGTTAATGCGCGGACGATCCTCCCCCGTCTTTAAAAAAACCACTTTACTCAGAGGCAGATCGGTTTTCAAATCGTTCATAAATAATGAATCCGGCTGCGGGTTGCACCGCGCAACGTCAGTCAGGCACGTTGATTGCAGCATTGAGGACACGTGTCGCGGATCAATCGTCAGACGCGTGTCAGTATTTTCGTATCATCGCCGAAGGGTGCTTACTACTCCTCTCTCTGTCTCTCTCTTTCTTTCTGTCTACCATCTTTTATCCCGTCAATTCTCTTCCTCCTCCTTCACATTCGACTACTTCCTTCTTCTTTTATGTCGTCGCCCCTGCTGCCTCGAGTTTGCACGCAAAGCCAAACGAGTGTCGCGGGGAAAGCCAAACGACGCGACGTGCAGGATCGGGTTTTTTTAAAGCGACCAGACGACGCTTTAATGCGACCGGGATTATGCGGATGGACCGAACCGAAGCTACGGATTTTGCTCGAGATCGGCACGAATAAGGGGCGTGCAAACAGAGGTCTAAGAACGTCCCTCAGTTCGTCACGTCGATCGCTTGTCAGCTGCTGGGATTTGCCGCTTTTTAATTAAAAAAGCCGACGGAGCTTAGATACAGTGACGGAGGCGGATATAAAACCGCATAAAGTAAAGTGAGTAAAGTAAAGCGCGTACCGTGAAAATTATATTCATGGTAATTTCTCTAAAACACACAGCAACTTAATGTATACAGAATAATCACGCTATTTTTTCACGACAGGTTCTTTGATCAATTTGAAGCTTTAACGACAATGACGAGGGAGATCATTTCTTAACTTTTTTAATCTCTCGCATCATCTTTGTAACTAAGCTTGAAATAAGAATTCTATTAAACTCCATATAAATTCTGAAGAAAATAGTTTTGTAATTTATATGGTTTACCAAAGTTTACTTCGCGAAAAAGTAAAAAACTTCTTTACTCGATCAATTCGAAAATTATTTGTGCCTCGACATTTTTGCTAAGCAAAAATTAATCAAATAATCTGACGTTAAAAATAATGCGCGACATCTCAGTATGAATCTGAAAATTAAGACTTTCTCTTATGTATGTTACAACTGTATTTCTAATGCGCACAACGCAAAAGTATTTTTCAAAGCGATACATCGACAAATGAAATCTGTGCGCGGCGCAGCAACATCATAACTCTTTCGCGAAGGAAATTATCGCGACGTGCCGCGCGCGAGATGAGCGAAGTACGCAACGGCGGCTGATATCTTCTAGGAAGAAGTTAGGTGCGCTGAAACCTTGAAGTTAGACGAAGAAAAAGAGAGAGGAAGAAAGGTGGACGATGAGTGAAAGACGACGGGCAACCCCGGCTCTAACGCGGATAATACTTCGTAAGTGGCGGTTCGTAGCCCCGGGGGCTGGCAATCTTCATAGAGCATCGTCTTCGAGACGTTTTAGGCTCTGCTCGATTAGATGCTCGTTCCGCTTCGCCGGGCTAATTTGTCTTCGAAAACGTTACGTCGGCCACGCTTCGGCTTTGTGCAGCTAGCTTTGCGAATTTTCTCGGTTCGGCTCGCTATCGAGCAGCCTTCCTTCGCGCGAGAGCAGTTAAAAAAAACTGCAAGTCTGTTGTTTACGTCGAGAAGAATAAGTTACGGGATAAAGACGTATACGCGCGCCAGTAACACGCTCGTCTTGAAGACGGTCCATAATTTTGTTTGAGAAACGGTACCGACAGTGGCAAAAATTATTTCATGGCGTTTGCTCGTAGCAGAATATCTACGTAGATAACAGCGCGGTTCATTGGAATTGCAAGTGCACGCCTTATTTTGTGCAGGCAATAAAAATGGTTTCTATAAATTATTTGTTTTAGAATCGAATTTGATTTGAAAATTTTCACCATTAGATTACTTGTGTAAAAAAAAAAGATTTTAGATGAAGTGCATGCAGTCCGAGATGCAGTTATATCGCAGAATAACCGTTATAATATCCGTTATAGTTGAGCAAAAAGCGCTTTACTTTCTCATAATGCGCGATCGAAATATTATCTACAATATAATACTACTGCATGAAATGCGTTGTATCCGCCAAAGTTTATGTATAATGACGGCACTGTCACGACGGAAATTATTACTTTGCAGAGTCAAATGAAATTACATCATACGTATCGGCGAAAAAAAAATGCGGGGCTGTCGTTATGTCAATGATATAATTTCTGCAAACAGAACAGAAAAGCGGTAGCGAAACGGCGGGAACGACGACGACGACGTATGATTATTGTGTCGGCTTGTGTGTGCGCGAGTCGCGAAACGGCACCCCTAATGTCTCTCCGTGGTGTATGGCGCGCGGCCGCGGTATTTGCTCGCTTTCCGAGTATTTGATATTCGTAATGCGCATGAATCATGACCGGGAGGTACCGCTCGCTCGCCCGAGATGTGATTATATGGTGTCAGTGACGTATACGCGCAAGGAGGCCCGCACTTTGTACACGGCGGCGTATTATTAAGCCGACAATACGTTGGGGTTGCTGCGGCTGGCCGATGGGGTCGAAATTCGACTCCCATGCATCATAATGGAGAGACGCGTGCGGGGCCGGGCTGCCATTTAAAAAGTGCTATAATTATACGGACCCCCGCCTACTGCTTGTCGATCGCGGGAGGAAAATCGGGGTGTGCATCGAACGAGACTCGTCGCCCCCGAAAAATCACAATTTTTTGCCCGCGATTGAAGTTTGTTTTAAAATTCTCGAATACATAGCTTTTGTGTTTCAGAAGATATACAACTACAATTTAAATAACTACAATTACATTTTCTCATGCAAACGTAAATTTTTAAGCATATCTAAATAATTTAGATTTCTTACAATCAGTTTTGGAAAGAATACGTTTTCATAAGTTATATTATAATATTATTTTTTTTAATTCTTATTGCCTCATTACGTTCATTCCCCTCTAATAAAAAAGCACACGCCAAACGGAACCTGCAGTTTATAGCACCCTGCAATTATAGATTTCTCACCAACGATCGTTCCACTCATTCTTTTCAAACCGAATTAACGATTGTTAGCCTTTCACCCCTACGGTTATTCTTCGTGTACATTTCACGTCACACGATTACATCGCCGTTTTCACTTCCGCGGGTCATAATTAACGGAATGAATGCCGTTTACGAGGCTTCTGAAAACGCTACGCAACGAGAATGGAAATTCGATTGTGCCGACTTACGATGTTCATAAAATGCAAATGCCGAAATGCAGCTCGAAGTTATTCACGCATTGCGCTTAGGCGGGACAATTATCGCTAGAGACAAGAAACTCATTATCTAAAAATTGCAGCGAAAATTGTAAGAAAATCAATCGTTTCTTCGCGCTCCAAATAACGTACGATTGTAATAACGGCTGATTTATGGTTTCTTTCCTTCGCGGTCGACGATCGTTCCGATCCACTGAACGACTTTCATTCAGCGTCGCTTGAGATAACGTCACGCGATAACGTTGATACACTAAAGGATCGAATTATTGCGATTTATCGGTACGTCTTTTTATGGATAAAATGATGGAAAATTATAATAATCGGGAGAATATACGGGAATATAATTTAAAAGATAATTAACATGCGTATGCGTCTCTCTCTATTTAAGTAAAATACCGTGTAAAGTCCTTTAATTGAAACATAATAATAATTATTTCTTTATCTCATTAATATAATCAGATAATATATATTAATTATATATCTTGCAGATATTTTGCTATTAGATGTTGCATCATTATATATTGTCATAAAACACAACATCAAACATCACGCACAGGCTTGGCATACGAGAGCTAGAGAAACCGGTTAAGTCACTTAGAAGCAATGCATTTTCGTTATCGGTAATTTATTTATCTTAGGCATGCACGAACCTTGATTTGATTTAAACGAATGAATTAATTCGTTCCGTAAGAATGCGATAAATAATAAACATACTGTTTCAACCGTGCGTTTTATCAGAATATATTGGAGTATAAAAAAAATCTATATTGCATTAATCGTTTTTATCGTTGAACGTAATAAAAGAACAAATATTTTACACAGTTGACTATTTTTTCCCTTCTATTTCTGGTTTGCGCGATAATATTAATTATTCTCGTTTTCAACGTATTTTTATGTAATGTATGTATTAATTAATTGAAATCTGTGTATTAAATATCATAAAGAAGCTTTCTCTTTATCCTCCTTTTTCCATATCTCTCAAAATAAATTCAGATCGTAAATGTGTTATGAAAACGTAATTATTTCTATTATCCCTTATCGAAACTTTGATATTAAAATTTAAATTGCAGACTGCAAAAATTTAACTGAAAAACTCAATTGTTTGCAGCTATTACCGTTTCTCCGCGTCGGTGAACGTTTAAACGGTAATTTAATTAACATATGTTATACATTATCCAACCACTACATATAATCACCGATTAATTTTTATATCAATCTTTTTTTTTATCAATCGCATATAAAACTTTCTTGTACTCACATATGTTGTTCCTCGTTGTTCCTCGTTGCTCCTCTCGATCCTCGCTGTTGAAAACGATGCCATCCCGACAATAGGCTCGCACCAGACACTCACGCACACACGGCAACGGCAGTACGATAATAATTTTTTTAACGACGCTCGGACTCGAAATACATATGTCTCACATCGCGCTTTGAACTTCCCGTCGACTTGAACGTAATTTGCACACCTCCGTGCTCGGAGTACGAAAAATAACGTTCGTTATATCGAGCGACTCGCGAGACGTAAAGCCACAGTGAACTATGTATACTAAAAGATACTAGAATGTGAATTCCCGCAGCGTCTGGACCACGAAAAGAAAAAGACTTTGCTTTGCGGCCATTTTGTCTGTTTAGCAGATTGATCAATAGTATTCAATGTGTCGTGAAGTACAGTAACAAAAAAAAAACAGGTTTTTTGGCCGCATTCTCCCTCTCGTTCGTCCCGCTTTTTTCTCGAGCCGAGTTCACATTCCAGTTTAGCACATAGTTCACTGCTGAAAGCCATGTATCGCGTCGTCTTAACAAATCAGCTCGGAACGCGTGACGCGGACGGAATATTCGGCGGCCGGGCCGGCGCGTATTCGCACCTTGCGGAGCGGGTGGCGGTGGGTCGACTGGCACGCGACGCACGGCGCTCGGAGTCTGGAGATACGTCATCGCGACGTCACACGTTTTCAAGCGCGGTGACCTTGTTGTCGTTCTCACGAGGACAATCGGACGGTTAGGCAGCGGCGCGCGGTTGTCACGTTATTACTCGCTCAAAACTCGAGACGCCATAACGGGTTGCACGGAGCGAGATGCCGACGGGTCGCACGATCGAACTGTGTGAAGCTGGAGCACGGTCCGAAGTTGGCACGCTCGACTAAGTTCCGGCACGGAACTATTGGCCGGTTTTCATAGCCGGATTTTATTTCAACTCGGGTAACAGGATGACGTCTGAAGACGTCTTAATGACGTTAGAGACGTAATTAAGACGTTATTAATATGTCATTTTACGTCACTCTGCTACCTGGGAAGATCGTCTTACGTAATACCTTAAGATGCTTATACGCGATTGGTTAATAACGTGGATGCTCTGTGATTGGTTAACAAGTACTTAAAGCCGATTCAAATATAAGAACCGACTATTGAATATATACCGGCCTATGATCTGATTTTGTCGAAACGTTTCGTTGGTTCGAATAACTCCGGTACGTAGGAAGATTTGAACGAAAGCAGTATTATAATCATAAGGTAGAAGAATTATAACAACGATTATTTCACTTTGATTAGACACTTTGCCCGCAAGCTTTATTTTTCTCGATTGCGATTCGCTGGAGCGCGCATCGCGACAGACTTGTGACCATCTTCCGACGGAATTGTGGTCAGTCCGTTGACTTCTCTTGTCGGGACGTTTCGTTGGTTCGAATAGCTCGGGCACGTAGAAAGATCTGAACGAAACCAGCGCATGATTAGGTAGGAATTATAACAACGATCGTTTCACCGAGATATTCATTTTCCTTGATTTATCATTCGCTAGTCATTCGCTAGAGCGCGTCGCGCGTCGCGTCAAATTTATTGGAGTAACGTCTATCGCGCGAGCGCCGCGAGCATTCACAGCGAAGCGACGATCGCGTTCTCAATTACCGTGTTCCGCGAGTACTTATCATCAATCTTTGTTCCCGTATCTATATTTGTCTATGACATCTATGTTGTCGCGGGATAGTAATCGTTAAAACGCGGGCGTGTAACGCTCGTTACACAGAATCGGGGAAAATGCATGAAAATGCCGCTGCTGGGAGCAACAGGTTAGAATGTAGTCACGACGGGCGGCGCAATGAAGTTGGTTGATAGTGACTGCGACTTTTCGATTTCGTCACCCGCGCTTGAGATTCGTCCGTTACATTAATCTACGCCCTAAGCACGGTCGCGTCGTCATCGCCGAGCGGATCGTGGCTCTTCGTGCAACGTAATTTCGGCGTCGCGTCGTTTTCTCGCCGCGGTATAATAAAACCCGTGTCGCGTACGATTAATATCGGGAGTGCCGCGCGATCGTGGCATTGTGATGATTAGTATATACGCGCGATCGCAGTTAAATATACCTTCGCGAGTGAATATTGTGTGAGTGCTCCATGAAGGAGCAGTAATGGCGGGACAGAGGTCTGAGGGGAGGAGGAGGCCTGGGAGGCGTCGGGCGACGGCGGAGCAACCGTGAGGTGAATAATTGATTACTTATTTGTTACTGGAGTTAAGTTAGGATTAATCCCTTATTAATCTCCGCAATAGAATATTAGTATCTATATTTTGTATGATATATAATGCTGATAATGCATGTAAAATATTTTATACATATTTTTTAATGCATATGTTTAAAATATATAATAAAATATTTATACTTACAGGATGGTACGACAGGATGGTCCTTCACGGAATGAGAGAGGTTTCATGACTTTTGCGTTCGAATAAGGCTAAGGTAATATTTTTTGCAGTAAATTACTTACAGTTATTTAAATAAGTCACGGAATATCTCTTTTAATTTTTTGTACTTACTTAGGAAATATCCTGTATAATATTTGATATTTTTATATGGATGTATTATACAAAATATATTTTTATTTAAAATTTGTAGCATGATTATTTAGATTATATAAAAAGTAAATGTTTATTTAGTAAACTAAAATTTTATACCTAAGGTTTCTTCTTTTAAAAATTATGTAACTCTTTCATTATACTTAAAGAAAGCTAAACAAAAATTTAGTGCACGCAATAATTAATGTTTTACGAAAAATAATTATGTATTTTTGTCATTGCTTTAATTTGAGTATTTATATTTCACAGATTTACGTACACACAACTCCGCCGCTGCGCATCGTATTGGTGAGTGTACAATTTCTTTTAATATCGAGTTAATGGATTTTGTAAAAATTACATCTGTGTATAAGATAAGGAACATTAGAAAAGAAATGAAAGATTAAAACTTTCTGGCGATTATTTACAGAAAAAAATAATCATTCTACAGCCAAGGAAAGCACTTGCTTATTTTATTTTATTTCTTTTAAGTAATTTCTTTGTTCTTCTTACAACAAAGAATAATTTCTTACTAATAGTTTTCAAATATCTTAACACAAGTCTTTGAAAAGTTAGAATATTGTTTTGAGTAAATGTAATAGTTACAATGACTTATTACAATGATTTTATGGTAGATTTGTGGATATACAACCTTATCAAATACTTAATCCGCAAATTCACCATAAAGTCATTGTAAGTATTACATTTACTCAAAACAATATTCTGGCTTTTCAAAGACTTGTGTCAAAATATTTGAAAACTATTAGTAAGAAATTATTCTTTGTTGTAAGAAAACTTACTTAAAAGAAAAAAAATAAAATAAGTAAGTGCTTTCCTTGGCTGTAAAATAATTATTTATTTTTATGTATGTTGGCATTTGAAAATTTAATTACGATCGATTAATCGATTAAAATGCAATTTTTTCTGCGATGCCAATACAACGGCAAAACGTATTAAGCACAGTGTTTCCTAAACTGTATCTCGCTAAAGAAAATGATAAACAGTTAAAATTATGAGAAACAGTTAAAATTAAACAGTTAAAATCTTGCCAAAAATATACTCTATACATTTTTAAAATATTCATATTATCTATATGTATAATATTGCCAAAAAAAAAAGATATTTTAAAATATTCTCCACTGCAAATAGAAACGACATGCATCTGCTACTTTGCAAATAATGCAAGATTTATATTATCTTAGAGTTTTATATATTCTTTGATTTTTTGCAACAATTAATTAAATTGTGATCATGATATCTGAGATACAAAGACGAAAGTTAGAAATAAACTCGTGTCGCGGTCCATCGCGGAATTCTCACGATGAAATTTGGTCTGGGAGACACTGCGGCAGGCAGGCAGAGCGCGTGGCTCGAATGACAAACACGCGCGAGTCTCTTTGGCGCTGCAAATAAGCTGATTATCCCTCTACTGGCTCTCGTAGCACGCGACCGTTCCGTTTCATCTCTCTCGGTCGCCTCCGTGGCAGTCCAGCCCCGACGAATTCGCTTAATTATCGAACGGCGTTAATTATCGACCTCGAGCGATTTAGACCTAGCCGCGACTATTTCACAAGTCGTTGTAAAGCGAGCGGTAATTACTCGATAGCAGAACCACAATCATCGGCTGCCAGCACTAGAAACCGCGCGACACGGGCTCGGGTAAGTGCGCAACCATTCGAAACGTAAACAATCGCGATGTCGATCGGAGAGAGTGCGGACTGATAATCACAGCATTTTAATTATTACGTTCATAGCGCAAAGGATAGATCTTATCCTCGGAAATGATGCTTAATCAGTACCGCGTACAATGAAGGAATCGGATTAAATAGGGGTGTCAATAACAAGGTAATCTGTAATCATTCCCGAGTGCAATCAAAGCGTGAGATCCTTTTTTTAGAATTTTAATCTTTCGTGTGATTTAGTTTATTGGAATACATACAGTTGATATTTTACAATATATATCAGTTTTATCGAATTTAATATTATTATAAATTAAAAAACGTGGTACACTCATTGAACTTGTCATTTATATTTATTATGATTAATGGATATGCCGAACAGACTTCTTATTTTAACATCATTTTAATAATGTTTAAATCAAGATTGATTGAGAGATGATAACGGTGCACGCATGTTATATACACTCACGGTAGAATGACGAATGTGTCGATTTCAGCGTACGAATAAGAAAACAATAAATTACATTGCGCTTACCGCGCCTTATTACGAAAGCGAGCGATTTTTGTTTGCTCTCGCTCTGGAGGTGGCTAATTAATTCCCGGTTACACATTTACGAACTTGAAACGTAATAAAAAAGCCCCAGGGCGCGATACGATCTAGAAAGAGAAATTATTAGCTTCCTAGAAATTCATTAAGATCCATCGTTGCTCTTATTCGACATTTTTTTTCTCTTTTGCTTATTTTATTAAATCTTATATTGGCGATATAGGCACGCTATCGCGCCAGCGATCTATTAATGCTACCGGTAATAATTACATTTGTTTGTACCGCGGCGTGGGATACTTGATAATATTTATTGCCCTTTATTGTAGCAAGCATTATATATAGCTGTTATTTATCTTCGAGTACTTTAATTACGTACTATAGTAACGTACATAACGGTGAATTAAAATGTAGTGTAACTTTGTCTATAGTGGAAAGCGGAGAAATTTCGATAAATAATAAATAATATATCTGGACTCGATGAATAATTTCCTGTATCTCTCTCACTTTTTGAACTCTTGTCCCGCTTCGAATTTTTTTCAAACATCCTCGCGTGTCCGCGACATACGATCTTCGCGGGCAATTAGTTCCATCGAAAGGGCAAACGAGGCAATCCTGCCTCCTGCCTGACTCGTTGGCTTTTTGTCACGGCAATTAATATCACTTCACTATATTCCGAGACAGTCGCGGGCAGCGCATAAATTCGTCGCTCGAATAATTTCGTACATAATTCAACCCTTTCCGTCATAACTCACGCTACCGCGGGGCAAGTTGCTCCATCGTGCGCCGAGCGCACGGTGGTGACTCGCCCTGGTATGCTAACGACGCGCCGATGCAAATCGCGCGAGGCGTGGATCGCGCGAGATGAACAACAAACGAGACACGCGACTTCTTCACGGTGCGAGAGAATCGCTCCGGAAAAATTCGAGATAGAGTATATTCCGATCGTCGTGAATCACACGGAAGCCGCTCGCGGGCGAACTCTCGCAGCAGAGCGCAAAAAAAGGGACGTTTCTTCGCCTACCAAACACGATCACTGCAATATCTTACGGTAGAGTTGCGCGATGGAATACGACGTAAACAAGTTAGAAACGGGTTTTGCCGCGCGAGATTCGTTGGCTGATGGATCGGCGATTGGAGGAGGAGATAGGAATCGCAGGAATCTGGCGAAGAAGATAGAATTAAAAAAAAAAACGAAATATAGAAGAAGGATAATAAGAAAACGAAGATGTAGAGCAAGCAACAGGGGAAAAAATAAACTGCATATTGCAATTTTTTTTAACAAAGCGAATTTTTAAAGAATTAAATTAGGTTTGCTAAAAAGGATGAGACTGGTTAAATTATTTTTGTTAATATGTATTGCGTTTATTAATATTTATCACGTTTCTCGGAGTTTTTCCGACGCAGGGAAAACATAAACACGCGCCGCGGGCAATATTTTTCTTAAATCTTCCTGCGGGCCATCTCGAGTCTTTTCACGGTCCGCTAGCAAAGTCTGGCGCAGCTGTTTAAATCCAACAATTTTTCCATCGTCCGTAAAATTCTTGGCAACCTTTTTGGCAAACGACGGACGAATGATGAGGCCGTCTTAATTTATTGTTATTATTCGTGCACTATAATTTAAGTTTCTATCGTATCTCTCGGTAGATTACTTGCTGATGTATGACTACTATCATGTAAGAACGTAGAAAATTGACGGTTATATACGTTGCAACCGCAAAGTATATCGGCTTTAAAATCAAAATATAAAAGTAAAACAAAGAATTCGTAGTATTCGTAATCTTTCTGATAATTAATATGTTTCAGTTAATGTAATTACTCTTAAGATCAATTAAAATCAATTAAAATCAAAGTTATTTTATATAACACACATGCAGTTTATTATATCCTTATCGACTTGATTCTTCATAATACTTCTTAAATTAGTGCTTTTATTATTTCTTAGTTTACTCTACTCCTCCTCCTCTTCTCTAGTATGGTCCTGCTTTCTCCCGATAGTCTTTCACATTAAGCTCTCTCGAGTAACGATACTCGGAAAACAAGTATGTTTTCCATGCTGCGATATTATAATAATAGTAGTAATAATAATAACATCACCGTCTTTATTATCAGAACAAAGGACGAGCCATGGCATAATAGACGCTTTACGATACCATTTCCGCCCACGAGCGCGCACATCCCCGGAACATCTCTCTAAGCTATTAGTGCTACCTTCGCAAAGTATACCTCGTTGCACAGTTACTCCGCTTTTAAGCGCTTCTAGACGACTTGTCTGCATTCAGCCATTTCAAGTCGAGGAGATTAGAAAAAGACGGTTACATTACAATGCAATGACTAAACTTTATAGATAAGAATAACCGCACAGAAAACGCTTTCGTTATTTGCATCATGAAGGATAGGATTATTCCGTATCTACTACATGCCTATCAGTATATTTTTGGCAAGATTTTTCATCTCATAATTTTAACTGTTTTTTTTAGCGAGACACAGTTTGGGAAACATTGTGCTTGATACGTTTTGGCAAGCTTTATTTTCGCTAAACGATTAGTCGTCTGTTAATCCATCGTAATGGTATCGTGAGAGAAATTGCATTTCAATCGATTAAAGAATTCGCAACAAAAACCTTTATTTCAAAAATGCAAAAAGCAACTTGATTAATAACTCGCGCACTTCCTTTTCTCAGTTTTATACGTATTTTTTTTTTACGAGACTTCTATCCTTCACAAGACTATATCGATATCAGAGCAGCTGGAATTCGTTTTCCAATCGATTTCCCTGGTCGATGTACCCACTAGTAAAAGAACTTCCCCGACGCGACCTGTCTTCGCGACACCTGATTTACCGCACGTCGCGAGAAATGAATCACATTATCGGGCGCCTGGTCAGCCGGCCGCGACGATAGTCATGCTGCTGGAGAAAAAGCCGATAAAGCCACAGGCGACAGGCAGTCTAGCGATACGACGACTCGGCTTCTCCTTCCGTGTTCCACCGTGACCAACGTGTGGTGCGTTAACACGCGTATACGCGTCCCGCGATCGCGTACGCACGCACGCATGCACCTGTGTACACGTTCAAGCTCCGCATGTATCATTTCGCTCGCGAAACACTCACCTGGCACATATATCTGGCTACCGTGTTTATTCGGTCAGCTTTTCCGCGTGATTGAATGCCTCTTCCAGGCGTATCGGCTCGTCGCCAGCCATCAGCTTATCCGAAGACCATTGATTCTCGATGCGGAATATTCTGACGAGATGGAAGGGTTGATGTAATGCTGTTACGTTCGAAGCCACTTAAGCTTAGGATCTCGCTTGAGAACATTGTCGAGTAGAGAACATGTGCTAGGCACATGATTTGGAACCTCGTAATCCGACGAACATTGTTGTTAATTTTACAGCATTATTATTAGACCAAGACTTACCACAACTTTGCGTTGTATTTTATCAAAAAGTACTATTTTTCTAAATATTTAAAATACTTCATGTGGTAATTGTCAATGTTGCTTTTAGAAAAACGGCTATATATTTACTAATTATTGCACTTTTATTATTTTGATTACCGTCACTAATGATCATATCTTTGTTAATTGCTATTCATTTCCTTTAAAGACTACAACGATTGCTGTAGACCTTCACTATCCATATAAATTTTATAAAAGATTTATCGTTTCGAATGTGATGCTTGATTATCGCGATACGATAGATCAATCAACCAACACAATCACAAACCGATGATTCATCGTACCGTTTTACACGTGAGTTAGTATAGATAAAATTCTATGCCACTTACGTTGCACGTAAAGATCGCAGCTCTTTATCAGACGTATTCCGATAAGCGCCACCGGTGCGCGACACTTTTTACTTGTGCATTGTTTGCAAGACCGTAGATATGTACATCACTGATTTAAAAAAACGGCGTGACTCATGGTTTTATCGTGTCCACGGAAGCCAATCCTGAATGTCTTTACTTTCATGAGTCGTGTACTCGTTGCTGACTGTAAGCAACGATATTTATTACATCATATTTCGCAAGCTTTTTATATCATAAAAAATGTCAAAATAAATTTAAAGTGATGAATTTTATACACACACACATAGAAACGTATGATGCCTTTTCTACCGCACGTGATAGACATATAGGCTGCGTATTCCTTTTGATGCTTTCAGCGCTGTAAGCATTATTCTATCTCCGTTGCACATTGAATATCAAATAGAGATGGAGCGACGCTTTCAGCGCTGAAAGCGTCAAAAGGAACACAGCCATAGTAGATACGGAATAATCCTATCCTTCATGCTGCAAACAACGACCGAAAGCGTTTTCTGCGCACGCGGTTATCCTTATCTATAAAGTTAGTCATCGTATTGTAATGTAACCGCACCATCGTCACGTTCGCCACTTTGAATCATCTTAGATCCTGGCCCAGTTTCATGTGTCGCGCGATACAAAATACTAACACTTATACAAAACACCTGACGTACGCAGAAAATAAGTCACGCGCGTGGCACGAGCGAGAGCGGAGGAAATCCGTGCAGTGTCCGCGACGCAATAAGTCGCGTGTTAAGTCATTTGCGATTTTTTGTCCGATCGCACGTTGCAACGGTGACTGTTTACTATTGCAACGCAACGGGGGAAAGTATGATCGTTAACATTGACCCGTATTCTCGCCGTTGTATCTAACATCGCTTGCATCTAACGTCTGCGATTCTCGAAGTTATCGTGTGTCCGTTTATTTAAACTTTCAATATACATTCTGATATTATTACATGTCCAATAGGACATGGACTTAAACATAGCTTTTGGAATTTTGTTAACTATTTTTCAAGTTTCACAAATAATGTTATTCTCATTAAGAGCCTACTTTTTTCCCACGCGATTCGAACTTAATAAATGATCAAAAACAATTAATCACCGATCCATTCAAATTCTCTGAACTATCGAGCGCGTTGCTCCTTTTCCGTACGAGCGGTTTCGCGCACGCATCGCCTGATTTTCGCGCGTAAAGCTCGCCATCCTCGGTTCATCTGCGACACACGTAATCCGCGTTTAATATCCGCGCGTCGCTTATCCGCGGACAAAGGCAATGACGTTCATATTTCACGGGCCAAAGGGCTACCAATAAAGGGCTAACCGCCACCACTAACGCCTGACACGCGCCCTTTTGTGACTGACTGCCCATTGTTTCTTTCGTAGCGATGTCTAATCGGACGGAAGCCGCGATCTTCCTCTCGCCGGGCCCGATTACGTAAAAATCTTTATTTGATAGTACGACGCGGTGCGGCCAGTGGAAAATGTCGACACGTGCACTCATTTCACACCGTACGGCGATTAAAGAAACGAGGCGATGTGTAATTTTTTGTGGATGTTTCACACAAAGCTGCGCAAAAACTGCTCGTGCATAACGCGCGTATATTAAAATATTCATGTAATAAAGCGGTGCTGTTTAGCTAATAAAAAATTATTAACGTTGCATATATGATTACGCTTGTGTGATAGTTAAAGTGGAAAATACCTTATATATCTTATGTATCCGAGTTTTATATGGGGAGTAAATTGATTGAAAATAATTAAGTCCTGTAGAAGTGTCATATAGAGACGAAGGGGCGAGTTTGTTCAGATTTATCTATCGCAAAAACCTCGATGAATATCTAAATAACAGTCCCTAAAAACGCGTAACAGATTGCACCACCATCAAGCAAAATCGCAGCCCCTGCCAAATCACCGGCGTCTATCGACGTCGCACCTGCACCCTGCGCACATTTCCGCGTGGAAAAATATGACACGCGTATAACCGCGCGAAAGGCTTCGACACTAGAACGAAAATCGTTGGCCAATCGTCGGCACAGGAGCAGGACGAAAAACGCCGCCGAAATACACGCAGGACGAGGGAGGAACAGTAGTACGAGCGGTTGGGCTCAAACTGGTTCGCGAATGTATGCAAATAGAAATGTAATCTGGTGTCAGCGGCGCGACCAATAATGTCAATCAAACGCACTGGTGGCCGAAAGCCAACAATGGGGAATTGGCGAGCGAGTATATGGCCCAGAGCGAATATGCAGTATGTAAATGTTGTCATATCAATGGGGATCTGCATATGGATGCACGCCAGATATACCGTCGCTTCTCTACCCGGTGACACGCGCGTTTTGGCGACATGTGCACTCGGTTTAACTCCCGCTTGCCACCCCCGTTGCGATGCACCGCACACTTTCGTAGTTTCCTCCATCCTCCATCCTCCATCCTACGATTCCCGTGAATATCGCGCGCGCAGCGATGCAACGCATCGGCGCGCGGATTTGCGAATGCATTTTTCATTTACGCCCCGACCGGACGCGCTTTTGCCTTGTTTGCACGCAGTTTCCGAATTGATCGAGGATGAACGGCGGTATTAAAGATAAGAAGAAAAATATTCTGCAAAAAGGATATTTATTGCCCGAGACACATTACCAGCGAGATTATTAAAAATATAATCGAATTACTTTAAAAAAGTATTTAATTAGAATACGTGGACTTAACTGAAAAAAGTTATCTTTTATTTATGCTTTTAAGAGAGAGACCATCTACAAGCTTTGACTCAAAGCTTGTAGATGGTCTCCATATTCGCAGTGATAAAAAGTAATTTTTGACCATCGCATATGAGTGCAATACGATATTTTCAACAGGAGAGACTATATGTAGAAAATAATTGATAGTTTGCGCATTCAGTTAAACCTATTGTTTCACATTGATCACTGTAGTTTCCATAGCTCCGCTATTCCAATTGTGTATTCTCGCTTTATTCGACTTTCCGCACCTGCGTTTCCGATATATATAGCCGACGTTATTAAAAACATGGCGAAGCGTTGCCAATGTTTTCCACGTATGCTGTTGCATCGGCGTCATCTTTTTTTCAGTTACACGTCGGACGTGCGCGCTCCTCTTGTTTGCTGTTGTTGCGGATCGAGTTAATCCGTGGAGAAACACCGCGAGCGAAAATCGCGACAGAAATGAGGATTGAAAGGGGGAAATTCACGGGATGCATATGCTTGGCGGCATATATGCACGCTCGTTATTCAATACCACCGATACGCAATTCTCCAGTGCAGCGCAATCTGCAAATGCGATACGCCAGAATGTCCCTAATGATAAAATTTGCACAATGCGTTACCATCGCGTATTGATTTCGTCTTTATTTTCAAAAGTTATTTTCAGTCATAAAAAGCTATTTAACGCATAACAATATTGCAGCTATCTTATTCCGCCCTAGAGATACACATTATACGTTGGAAGACATTAGTAGCTTCCGTCTCGTTAATATTTCAATTTGCCGATTTGCATGTACCGTTGTCTACGCTCGTTACAAAGCAATTGCCACGCTCTAATCTGGTATACAGAACGCAACCAACGTCTTGCGGTTCGCATTAGATTCAGAACACTGAATAGAACGGAGCACAACGCTCGATTGGTTTGCGGTCGCATCCCTTAGTAATGAGCCTCGCAGATGGCACGTCTCAGGAAACCCATTAGAACGATTCTAAACGCCATGACCAATCCGCGTAGATCGATACGAATTGGACAATCAAGAGCGTTATATAAAGCTATAATAATAATAAATTGAAACAAAACTTTACTCTCTATCTCTACTTTATTATATTAAATAAAATATATATTATACTATATTTGGGTTATTTATTTGTTTGTTTATATTATATAACTCGGAATAAAAATTTTCTCTGATTTTGCAGCGTTTTATGAAACAAATGATATACGATCATATAAGTATAACGCAAGATGTCAAAAGATAGGTCTAGGAAAAGGAACGGTATGGTAAAGTATAATGCAAAGACGCACATGTTAATGCTTTCGGCGTATTCACATTTATTCAATAGAAAAATCAAAAAGTACAATAATGATACGGCGACGCATAAGTGGCCACCGTCGCAATCGAAGTTGCGTAACGTTATGATATATCGATAACTATATAAAAGTGAAAAAATCTGTACAATGAAAGACATGCGGGTAGCGGAGAGATGTCCCCGTCCCTTTGCGAACTCCCAATGGTCGACGTCGCGCCTCGAAGGCGCCGTGTCACGAGAGAAACGAGCGTGAAAGGGAGAAGAACAAAAGTGTAGTCGAGTAAGTCGGGCACGTTGAAGCGGCGGCTTTCAAGGCGCTCCATCGACCGACGACGGTCGGGCAGCGGACGCGAGAGCGATTCGTAAAAATAATCGACCATAGGGAGTGGTAATGTTTACAAAATATTAAGATTACAATGATAATAATAATCATAATAATGATGATATTAATATTAATATAATATTAATAATAATAATAATATAATAATAAATCCGGTAATAATAATAATAATCTATCAATAGATAATAGATAATAATGATAGACGTTCGCACATAGTACTTAAAATCATACTCAATAAAATTAATAACACGAAAAATTGTCATAAACTAAAATCAAAAGTAATTAATAACATATGGTATATGTAATGACTTATGATAGCACAGCATCGTATGATTAGATCCGCACGCCGGCCACGCATCGGCTCCTCGCTACGCGTATCACTTTCATCGTTCACTTTCGAACTCATGCGCGATAATCGGAGCGTTCCTCGAATGCGGTTTCCCGAGAGAAGCCGAGGCGTGTACCAACGATCGCGCGACCATACATTCGTTTAAAACTAAAAACACCGATACAGCGCGAAAGAGAAGAGGAGGACGTAACGACAGGAGAAGAGACAAGAAGGAAGAGTAACGGTAGGGGGAAAAAAAACTAGAAAGAAAGAAACAAAGTACGCGAATATTCTCCATATTCTGCGTAGATTGTTACGGCAGTCCTTGCTCCCGTCGAAGAGACAGGAAGAAACGAGCACGGAGGCGGAACTCGAATGTTCTGGCTCTCCTCTACACCTTGAGAACACTCCCGGGCTGCTCAGAGAGCGACCAAGCTCCGCGTCTTAAGCCGAAATTTAATTGGAGGCGAGGAGAAACGAAAAAAGAGAGGAGGGTAAAGTCGAGTTGGGAGAGAAGACGTGAAGAGTGACGAAGGGGAGAAGTGGATCGTTACGAAAGAATCGGGACTAATAGAGGAGACAAAAAAAAAAGAGTCAAAACTAAAACAAAACAAATCAACAGTATTCTGCTCTCTTTCGCTTACATCTGCACTAAGGAGGGGGAGATTATTACATAATACCATATATTTGTATAATATATATCACGTGACCGCCGTACATCTTCCGTCCAATCACTCGCATCGGGATATTCGAAGCAAAACGAAAGATATACATATACATATATATCTAAAAATAAAAAAACAAAAGAAAAAATATACAGACACGCGTATAGCATCGTCAATATCGCGAAATCGATAGAAAAAAAAACGAAAAGAAAAAGGACAGCACCTCAAGCGTCGTGCAAGCGCTCGCATCATTTCCCTCCTCATTTATTTGGTCGCTTCTTTGGATTGGTCAGCTGGACGAAAATTGATTGACGAGATGTATTGTCTTTACCGTTATATTTATGTTTCCTTTTATCTCTATGTGTATGTACATACACATAAAGATCGTATTCCTTTGACAGTCTTTTACAATCTGATTACGATTTTTCTGTGTTAGAATTATTTGCAGTCCAGACTCTATCACAAGGCAGCTGCGAGCTTTACATACGACTTGAGAGACTCCATAACGCCCGTCCTGGGAGAAATTCTAACGGTTACAATTTCTTCTTTTTTGTTATCAAGAGTTATTCTGTTTTTCTCTCTCACTCTCGCTCTCTTTCTCTCTGTTCCCCTGTCATACGATCTCACGCACGCTCGGTCGATCCAAGTTTCTTCTCTCTCTCTTTCTTTCTTTCTGTCGTTTTCTCTATTTCTCGCAAATAACGAATAGATCGCGGCGGTCTATATGGTCCACGGGACATTTGGCTACAGGTAACGTATTTTGTAGGCATTCGGAGTTTATAAACTTCTTGCTATTTTTAAGTGGAATACAAAAGATTACATAGCGCAGGGGTATAGGCAAAGGCGGTCTGCCGAGTGTGACTCGCTCGCTTTTCGCTTTGATCCGATTAATGTTTCACAAAAAATGACGAATAGTATACGCAAAATGTCGAGAGCAAATTTGCATCAAATACAGTACACAAATATGTAAAACGCTGAATATTATGTATATTAACATTGTTATTGGAATATTTTTCAAGAAAGAGATTTTCCCCAGCAATCACAATAGCGAAAAAGTTGATAATTAAAGAATTTGTCAAGAATAAAAGGATATTTGTGTCATGTTTGTATATTTGACAGCTCATAATGTAAATTATAATATGCGAGACATAAGACGACATAATCGCGCGAATTAAGAATTAGCGAACAAGATTAAATTGCGGTGCGTATTTCGGACATCGAACGAGAGAGTCACCCCGAGAGATCCTTAGAAAAGCGGGGGTTTCCAAGTGGCACGCGTCAAACGATCGATCTATCAATCGGAGTTGCGGGTCACTGCTGCGTGTCCCAACATACTCCGCTAAGGAGAACAAAACCGTGAGCGACGGTTGGCACCTGACTGTGGCTGGAGCGACAGAATAATCGCGAATAATTCCCTTACTTCTAAACACGAGTACTACTACACATTCGAAGAACGTACAACAGTCAATTTATGGCAAACTTATACAGTCTGAGCAAATAAAATTTCTCATAAGGTCTTAGATGATTATAATAGTACTAAGGGCAAGTGTATGTCCATGTATGTTACGTGTATCGTGTAACTGTATATGTATATGTGTGTATACACACATGTAATTATATGTGTACAACGAGTTCTTGCTTCGATACATTCATTTTTATGTATTATTTGAACCGGGGCTTGCCCCCACTCGCCGTAAAAGCGCGAGAAGAGTGTCGATTGGAACGAAAAGATTACAATCGATCGCGACCAAGTCCTGCCCCGGTTTAAATACTGCTGCAAAGATCAAATATCTCCCGCGCATTATTACAATAATTTATTACTGTTGGAGATGGTCTTTTATGGAGACAAGTGCGTCAGACGCGATGTCTCTCAATCGAGACGGCCGCTCTCTTCGTCTCGCGTCTCGCGTCGAGCAATATCCTGTGGGGAGTCCTGTCAAAGGACTGCCATCACAGCGAGCGAACCCGAGAGAGCCTCGCCCCTGATGCTTTCGAACTCGGTACTTCGGGATCATGTTTATAGAAGAGGTGAGAGAATCGCGGGAGGAAGGGGGATTGATCAATTATTTAAAACAAAAAATATATATATATTTGTAAATATATATGTATATATGTATATATATATATATATGTATGTATGTAGAGGGGAAAATCTCGATCTTAGAAAATATGCGTTAAACAAAAATACACGAATCTCAATGGTTGGTCCAATAAGACTAGTCGATTATTTCTTTACAGCGCCGGGGAGTTTGAGACCTCGAGCTTTTATATGTTTTGCGAGTATAATAATAGAAATAATAATAATAATCAGTAATAAGAATAATAATAATCAGTGATCGTGCTATATAGATGATTACTGAGTGCGAACGCAGCGATAAAGTTTTCGTTGTTATAAACCTAGTTATTCGAATAAGATCGCTACAACAACGTCCCTCGTCTTCCCTCGCGTCCAATATAATGTTTATCTCTCTTTAACCGCTTAATTCTATCTTTAACTAACTGAGGTACGGCCAATCGAGCACCGATGCCATTCGTTTTGATGAGCCATGTTGAGAGAGGAAAAAATTCGGGAATGAGATGTGAGAAAGAGAGAGAAACAGGTTTCTCTGCACGCGGATGGGCGGAAACGAACGGCGTCGGCCGCTGAATTCGCCTATAACAATTGATACCTCCGAGAGATCATATGAAAGATTTATTAAGATACACTTATAACTTTACTTTTACAAACTAACACGCGCGCAAACGCGTACTATAAAAATTAAGAAAAAAAGAAAAACAGAACAAGGTGAGAGAAGAAAGAAATGCAATAAGAGGCGCAACTTCAGTTATAGTTGCGAAAATACGTTTAGATCGTGTCTCCGAGAGTTTTTTCTTTTTCACGGAAAGGGTGGAAAAGGATATATCATAGTATTCGTATGATTATTCTTTATAATAATCGGATATTTCATTAATAATTACGAGATCACAGTGACGCTTTGACGCGCGGGGATCTCGGATGGGCGGGCTGCATCTACTGCTGGTCCTTTTTTTTGTCAGATTTCGTGTTTGAACGTATTAAAAATTCCGAATGCACATGCATGCTCCAGACTGCTCTATTAAACGCAAGAAGATCCTCGAGAAGACCGCTTTTCTCGTGTTTTCCTACGTTGTTCTAAAAATGTGCCTAAATTAATCCTGTGTTAAGCTCTCGAGTAAGCGTATCAACAGCCTGCCCCCCACGATCCACAATAGTCACAGTTACAGCTTATTTCCCACCTTCGACCTACGTCCATCAATACCTCCATCAATCTCCGAAGGACCATCGTCTCCACTACCCTTAACACCACCTCTCCGTTATACTTTCTCCGGGCTCGCGCCCCTTCGAAATATACAATTCTCTCCATCAGGTTATCTCTCGAAACAGTAATATCCTCAACTATACCATTTAAAATATATATATTTTATATATATATATACATATATGTCTTCCATTATATATATACTTTTATATACGTTTATTTATATATCATTACTATACTCTCAATATGACTGACTACTACCTAAGTGCTTCTACAGAGCAATTAATTCTAGAAAACGAACAAAAAAAGGTAAAAAAAAGAAACATACCGGGAAAGAAACTTAGGTCATTACTGCGTTTACGGCCCCGAGAGAAGCGACTAATGTACATGCGCCGTGTTTTCTCACTTTCAATTTTCCTCCGACCCACACACATATATATATATATATATATATACACGCAATATATCTATATATATATATTGCGTGTATATATCCGCCCCCGAGCCATAAATGGCGGGGGCTCGCGAATTCGCTCTGCCTTTCCCTATCTACGAAGTAAAAGGATTAAATGGCCGCGACCTTTTTTAGGCCGTCTCGCGTCTCGTTTCACCGCGCTGCAGGAAAACAGGAATTTTCCCTTTGGTCGGAATGCAATGCAACAACCTCCACCGAGAAAGAGTTGCCCTCTTAGCTCGTGGTTTGGCTCCCGCGATACAATGACGAATACTAGCTATATCAAATATGTATACATGATAATCTTGTACCTTTGCGTGCTCTCTCCGTGAAAGGAGCAAGCTGCACAGAGGAAACCCGATCGAAGATTGGAAATTCTACCGACTGCGGGAAGCTAATCACCGTTGAATCTAGATAATCCTTCTCGCGACATTTGTTAATAGTTCTGATAGTTGAATCTGATGTTCGATTATTGGCACGAATATTATTTAAATTTTGATAATTTGATCAAATTTTGGCACGTTGATGTAGGAGGCGAAAGTTTTGAATAAATATAAAAAAGAATTTCGTCGATGTAAAATTGTGAATACAATTTAGTTAAATAATATTTAAATTCCATAAGAAAGAGTTTAATTTAAAACTTTGTAATTTAATATCTATTGGATATTTTAGTCACTTTTTAGTAGATATTTAAAAAATGCAGTCAATTATTTATTATGTATAAAAATTACGGATGAATTCGTTAAATGTGCACTTTTTTATGCATGATCATAATTCAATTTCTTCAAATAATAGTACGTATGCATTGTTTGATAATCTCGATATGTGCTAGATTCAACAGTGACCCGCGTTCCGCGGAACTGGATCTGAGTTCCTGATGATGAGAAATGGCTTGCGAAAACACGACAGAATGAAGCGTTATACGATGTGAAAATACGAAGACTCTACAATCCGCGCGTATTAAGATTAGAACAACGCATTAGCTTTCTCGCCGTGTATAACGCTCTTCTTACAGCGCGTACCAAATACTCGTATTCCCTTAAATACCTTTGTCTCAACGACACTAACTATTTTCCTGTTTAGAGATTACGTGTTATGGACACCGACATTATTGACTTTCCACAAAGCCGCTCCGTTTGGAAGCGTCTGGCGAGGATTTGCTTATCTCGAAATGGCAGTAATATATATATGTATTCCGCCCGCGCGTATATATATTTATCTCAAAACGCGGCCCTATTAGACGGTAGAAAAATCGGTATTGCCTACAAATAAATACTATAGATCTACACACTGGAATACTTCGACGGAATAACGTCACGATCATCCTAACAATAGGGAGACAAAGGAAAACGCAATAGACTTGCACTCGGGGAGAAGAGAAAGCGCGGCAGGGACGCAGGGACGACTGTACAGCAGCCTCGATAGTTTGGTCTCGATAGTTTAAAACCGAACGAGAAAGCCCAAAGATTGTTTTTCTACCCCCTCACTCGTTAGGCTAGCCCTTCTGCCGTTTCTACCTAGAACCCTAGAGAAATCGCAAAACGAGAAGGCTCGAGCCCGCTCGCCCGTGAAAATTGAGACTCTGGATCGTCGAGCGAACACAACATACGATTCTTACCAATATACACGCTAAGTTCGAGATCAGAGATTACGTTACGTTACGCACGTTACGTACTCGCGCACAACAGAACAGTGAAGAACTGTCGTCGATAAACATGAAATTGCGAAGCAGGGAAATGAAACGGAGGGGATCGCGTAGAAGATGGAGGATAGATGAGTTAGAGCCAGAGAATCGATAGACAGTTTTTGTCGATAGAAGAAAGAAGATAGAAACGGGAAAGAAGGAAAGAGAAGTATAGACAAGTTAGAAAGGGCACAGGGGAAAGAAGAAGGTATTCCTTCCGATGTGCCACGAAAGGCGTCTCGCATGTCACGAGGGCGCCTACTAATAGCTAAGCTACCGGAGATCATTTGAAAACTGTCCACGGGAGTCGCAGCTAGCCAATCAAGATGCTGCGATCCTCGGCCTATCGATTATCTACTTTAATTATTATAACATCGACTTATTACTGAGTTTTTATTACTTTAGATAAATCCTCTATGCATATACAAGTTTGCTCCCCTGTCTCCATCTTACGTCCTCGCTCGTCCCCTATCCTCTTAACATTTTTGGAATCGTCGTTATCCCTCTCGACGTCTCTTTATATACATATATTCCGCTCACGCACCGTAGACGTCTGGCGAGGCCGATCGATCGTAACTATGAATTGATTGTAATTCAGTTGAAACAGGTCCGTTGGTTAGGCTCGTGATATTGTCAAACGTATTAAAAAATCTTCGTTGTCTCGTTCCGAGGAAATTTACGATAAGCAAGCCTCGCGAAACATCGTCGTGGCGCGGCGTCGTTAAAAAAATCTTGGACAAGAATTGCTCCGTCGACCGCTACCGGTCGGGGAACCGCGTTATCTACAAGCCACATATCGAAAAGTAGTTTTTCTATACCTTGGCGAGATCAAGAGAGGGACGGACGCGCGAAGAGAAGACAGAGAATTGGGGGGCGTATGGTCCGCCCTCTCTCGCTCCCATATAATCACACTACTTTATTTAATTCTCTTTATTTATTCGTAATGAGATCATCATTTGATTATTGGGTTTAATCCTCTTTGGATCTCGTCCTTAGTTTCCCCCGTCACCCTTAATACCTCCCTCCTCGTGTCTCGGGTCCGATCGCCACATAATACGCAATTCTATTATTCTCGCCCGGGTTATCTTCCCTCTACCCCCTCCCCCCAAAAAAGCTCCCGTCCTTCGTCCTTCGCCTACGAATTCACAGGGCGAACTATCGGCACGAACAGATAGCTACGTACGAAAATAACTCCTGTATCGCGCGAGAATGCACTTGTACTTCGACGTCGCTGTTCCGCCGTTGCTAATCCTCGCTTCGTCATCCGCGGCAATCACAGTCACAATTTATCGATAGCATGCAGTTCTCGATAAATAGCAATCAAGTAAATAGATTGGGTCGATTCTCCAGTCGACATCGACTTCTAATCAATAGAAAATAATTAAAACCTTTTTTGGAATCTCGTAGCCAATTTTCTAAAGATCTCTTAAAGATCTTTTTATGTAAATTTTACCCGTTTGTCCCTGAGGAGGGATAAAGGGGAATATATTTAGTAGAGAGCAACTATAATTCGTCAACTCAATCATCATTATTATTATTATCAATTATCACAATCATCAATATAAAAAATTATTATAAAATTAATCCATTATCATCATTATCAATTACCAATTATTAATTGTCAATTATCAACTATCAGATAATTATATTATCGATTATTATATAATCGATTATTATATAATCGATTATCAATCAAATTAATCAGAATCGTCAATTATAAGGAAATCAGAAGCACGCCGCAGAAGCAAATAATTATCACTACTTTCATCGTCATCATCAAAGATATCAATATTTTATATCCAGTCACATGGTCCCTCAGGAACCGATTAAAAAGTCGATCAAGCGCATTCTCGCGTAGCCGCGCAACGCAAACGCGAAATACAAAAACAAAGTACAAGCGAAATACAAAAACAAAGTACAAGCGAAATACAATATAAAGTTACAATTGTGTTATCGGAGTGGATGTTCAAACAAGAGAACAATTCGCCTTTCCGACGCGTTCTACCTCAATTAAATCCATTATCCGATCACATAGAGAGATCCGGAGTATGCGCCATGGACTGCCTCCTCTTCCTCCTCCTTCTCTCGAGACGATCCGTCCAGAGAATTCCACACAGGACTTTCGCGATCGCAGAAGGAAAGGAGTTGCCGGCAGTCCGTCCGTTCCATTTTAGTGGCTTCCAATATCGCCGTTCTAGCTACCGACGCAATCGTCGATCGAGCCCGCAGGGTCATCCAGAACGGTTGGGCAAGATCGGCGCATCTATCGCAAGCGGGAGACGAGTCTCCAGCCAAGGTATAGAGCTACCGTTGCCCAAAGGGTCTCTCGCAGCGGCGTCGGAATCAACAGCGATAACAGACTGTCGGTGGACGACGAGTTGCTGTTGCGACCGTTGGACAAACCTGGACCGATCATCGGTAGTGGCGATTTCTCGATCTCGGACTGCAACAATAAGTAAACAACATCGTTCAGTATTGCTCGGTATCCTTGTTCGATTTTAACAGAGTGAAACATTGCTTAAATTCAATATTCGGTGTATTGCTATTGATCTGTTAATCTCAAAAATAATGTAAGATATTATTATGAAATGCGAGCATATAGAAAATATGCAGATAGAAAAGATGTGTCTAAATTGCATACTGACATACACGAAACACGTAAGAAAAATAAAATAGATTAAGCAACGATATTTGCGACAGTTAGGTCGCAATGCCGTTAAATGTCTCTGTGAAAATGGATATCCAAACGGTAAACGAACGTAACAAGATTCCAATACTCTCGCGAAGATTTGGCGAAAACGACTTGTCGTAAGTTTCTCCTCGTTGTAGTAGATCCGGGGAGTTGGAGAATGGTACAGGAAGGAACAACGGTCGACGCGCGGGGTTAAGGTTCCTAATTGGGAATGTCCTAATTGGACGGAATTACCGACAATCCGGCACTCTTCTGCGGCTTAGCCTTCGGTGGAAAAAAAAGGAGGAAAATGCGACGCGGTCGTTTTATCGAGTCCCCTTATCCCGACGAATTTACACGGAGAAACGACGATGGCGTTGCAAGAGGGGAAATATCGCGTCGCTAAAATCTCCAACGTCTACCCCCCGGGCTCCCTGTTTTCTTTACGAAAACCGTTTCTCGCGCTCAGACCACTCGCGACTCGGAAAAAAAGGTTCAATTAAAGCCTGCTTATTAATGACACTAATTACCCAATTAACTTCTATTTCGTTGCGCCGAGTGATGCCTGCAGCTACTGGTTTTGGTGAAGCCGCCGCATGGGATTTCGTGCCGAGAATCATACAAATCGCTCACGCGCAAAAAGGAATTCCGTTAGGACGTACTTATGAACGATACTTATTACCCAATTAGCTCGCGGTACCTTCGGATAAGGCCGGTATAATGATTCCGCGTATTAGCCGGACCGCGAGGATTCTGCGTTGAAAAAAGAAGACACGCGAAGTCCTCCACGCGAGACGCTTGTGCAAATTTCTTGCAACTTCGTTCGCGACAGCTGTACAAATTTTTTTTTTTTATATGGAAAGTTTATAATCTTCTTTTATCGTCGATTTGATTTTTGAGACGTGCTAAGCAATTTGATACAAGTTAACGTGTAAATTTATCCTGAAATAGATATATTTTTTATAAAATACATAATTAATTTTATCCAGAATAAAATATAATACAAGGAACGCAATAAAAAATCCATTACATTGACCTAGCCAAAGTCCGAGAAAATTATCGCAGATCTTGACGGCACGTTCTTGTAATATCTCGCGTGAAAGAACGATCTCCTGCCACAGGACGATTAACTCCGAAGGGTTCCCTTTGTTTCTCCATTCCGCCCGCCTCCCGTCGACGTTATCTCAGCTTCGACCCGCGACTTCCGATTCCCGTCTCGTCTTAATCCACTCGCCATGACCGGACGTGCAATAATAAACGCCCGGGGAAAGCCCAATCGCCGAGGCGGCGGGCTTTTATGGGATGACCATAATATCTGGGCGACGTCGCCGGTTTGACCCCACGAAGGAAGAAGAGAGAGAAAGAGAAAAAGAGAGGGCGTAAGAGAATACATGTTCTCTTACACCCTCGCAATCACGCACGGGAAAAACATTCGATTCGTCGTTGGCGCGTATAAGCGCGAGAGGAAAGATTATCTCGGATGTGGATAGGGCGGAAAGTAAGAGGAGTAGACGAGAACGTCACATTAAAGAAGAATTATGTGGGAGGGCGCGAGAGTGCTGCTTGTGGGAGCGTTCTGCTCGTCAATTAATAGTGTCCCTTCCTCGCCGCGGAATCGCGCGTTGACGACTGACACTGGGGTGAGCCGCCGCGAAGGGTGAAGGGACGTGATCAACGTTCGTTAATGTCTAATGCGTATAGGATCCCCGATCGGCCACCTGCGACAGTAACCGAGACCACGAGATGGACTTTCTCTCTCCGCGTCGACGCGTTGTTAGTCTCCGCGTGTATAAAGCCACAGAGATATCGCCGTGATGCCGTTTTATAGTCCCGCAGTCCGGAAGAGAACGCTCGTTCGAGAAATACATTTCTCTTTGTACATGTCATTTATAAATAGAAAAACTTTATGTCAAAACTATTTTGTAGAAAGCAAAATATGAGAAGTGTCTCTTATCCATAAGATTACACCCACACAAAATGTTTCTATAAATTCATGTTTTAGAATAAAATTTTTTTAATACAACACGTTCGATAAATAGCAGAGATACATGTAAATTAAAACACTCATTGTTGGTACGTTTACACAAAGAAAAATGCATCGTCACGATACGTGAGTCAATCCTCCGGATTCGAAAAAAAAAAGAAGAAAACGAGGTCGACTATCAATGGCAGTAAAAACACTTTATACAAAAGAAAAACATTGCGATCAAATATAAAAATGCATGAATACAGATTAGAAAGCAAATTGCAGAAAAGACGCAACACACTCCACTTTATGACGAATGAATCGTAAAATGTAAATTTCCCCGTGATTGCCCCGTGACTGCCAACCGCAACCAATTCTTCAATACGCATCACGAAAGGAAAATCAATATATTGTATTTCCGCGCTTAGGTACGTGCACGAGCTATCAATACGTTTGCTACACCGGTAAAGCAATATGAAAAACGATAGACAATTGGAGAATGAAGTAAGGACTCGAGCACGCTTGCCTCTCGGCTTATACATCGCGCAATCCCCGAAATAAATCAATTTACGAGCGGTGGGATAATCGCCGCGCCTACGAGTCAAGCGTAACGCTCGCGGCGATTTATCGCGAATTATCGATCGTCCAGAAAAAAATATCGGCAATTACGCACGAGCGGCTTTCGCGAGAGTGCGCGATGCGAGCGATTAAACCGGCTCCTCTCGCTCTTTCTTCCTCCATCTTCGTTCCACCGTTGTCGGAGTCCCGCCGCGGCGTGACAGAGAGGCTTTACGATCGCGAGCGCGCGCCACGCGCGACTATACTGGCAAGATAGATTATTGTGCAACGTAATTGCGCGGTTTGCTGTGGAAACGGCCAATCGCCCGGCTCTAAGGTTTCGCCGCGAAGACTAAGTAAGAAAAAGCCAATGGAAAACAGAAGTTGCGGTCGGCACGCTCGTTCGATACGTGCAATGCGTTCTCCGCGGCCACCGTCGTTAAAACGAGCTGCGTCTATCACGAGACGATGGTCGGCGGTAGCAAAAGTGCCGTCGCGAAAACAAGACGTTGGATGCACGCGGAAACGTGATTGTTCGGGCGATCTTATTTCTTGAAGGATTAATCTCGTTTTCAAAAACAAATAAACAGGTAATCAGATAAACAATTTCTCATTATCACTCTTAATACTGTTGCTTATGGTAATGACTAATAATTAAACGTCGATCACCACTAATTATTATGGCCATACTTCCATACATGATAACTAGCTGCAGCCAGTTACCGTCATATTCCAGAAATTACCACGACTTTCACTATTTTTCACGAGGCGGTCGCTTATCAGGCAGATTATTATTATTATTATTGCTACAGGTGTCTCGTTAGAGAGATGCATGGAGTATTATATAAATTATCGGTGTCCCCGACGGGCGAAATCGCACAGGCGCGGTGCGATAATAATTTTCCCGTTTCCAATAAAGCGAGGCGAGCGGGAATTTCCGTGAGTGCTGCGCGTGACAACGCGTTATAAATTTGCGCGCAGGTTACGCGCAGTAGCGCGGCCGCGTTCCGCGAGAGGATAGAGCGGGAGCGTGGAGCGTGGAGTCGCGGGTATCTACCGACGAAGGTGAAAATAAGACGTAAACGAGAGTTAAGCGGTTCGCGTGCGGCGAGCGTAGACTACGGTCCGAAGAACTATCGACTTTCTTGCATCGGGACTCCCCCTCTTTTAGCGGCGGTTCGACGCGGCTTGCCCTCGGCTTGCGCCATCGTAAAAAGATCCGTTATCTCGCCGCGTGATGAGGGTATACTAATGTATCAATTTGCGCGTCGGTCAGATCGTTTAAACGACTACAGATAAATGTCAGGCGAGCGCGCGTTTCGCCACGAGATTGTGACGGACGCGCACCTTATTTCGCGAAATGTATGCTACTTGCCGAGCGCGCGGAAACAAATCAGGTCGAGTAGTCGTTTAAAAGCTTCCGAGTTAGAGACAAGCAAGAATTCGGCTTGTTCGCGAGTCGCGAGTAATGAGTTTCGCGGAGCGGGAGTACACGAATGCAGTACATCGGCATGCCCTCGCGGGAAATTGCTTGACTTCAATTTTCCAAGCGATACACGAGAAGTCAGCTATTTCGCTGTTTCTGACACGTTGAAGTACTATATCCCGCGTTTTACGAGCGCGGCCACTCACCCATAATCCTGTATTACATAGAAACGCAAGTTACCAGGTGTATAACCCTCTCTATCCGGAGGTCAACGAAAACACGGCGAGAACGCGTATGGCTATTCGATTACCGAGCAGGTATAAAAGTGACGATCGGCCGAAAGGCTAATCGAAAGAGCGAGATAGACGAAACGCGCGAGATAGGAGCGAACAAGCGGGCGGGGGGGAGAGCTCCGATTGCATGAGATAATTGAAGATAATTTTCTCGGCCCGTGGCCACGGCTCGTGCTGCCATGCCCACTTAACTTTCACGTAAGGGGATGTGGCCACTTAGCCGCTACATGCTCGCTTACTCTCCATGCATATGTAAAGCACCGTGCCGTCGCTGGTTTTCCGTGACCATCAGGTACAGAGGGGCAGACGAGAGGGAGACGAGAAGATCGTTTCCGTGACTTGTGTATTTCCGGAAATCCGCGGAAAGTTCGCGTTCAGACGCGTTGGAAAAGTCGCGATTCGATGACGAGCACTTTGAGAACTACGCTGCCACATACTTACAATTTATTAATTATTAATATTTATTATTATAATTACGAATACCTGACAAGAGACTCGACAAATTTATTCAAGAGTGACCTGCTTCAGTGCTAAATAATTTTTCGCCAAAAATAACATACTTTTATTGAGCATTTTATTGAGTGAGGAAACAATTAAATTTTTATATAAAAATTTTTTTAAGACAATAGAGGGATGTCGTTAGCTATAATGAGATCGACCATCCTCTGATCGACGCGATTGCCAGCGTTGTATTAATCTGACATTTCAATTTCTTCGAGCGCGCGAAGAAGATAAAAGCGTGAAGACGACCCTGTCGGCTCCGGGAGATCCTCCGCGATTCGTATTATCAACAAGACGCTCCTCGAGTTACCGAGCCGAGGAACTGATCGGTATCCGATCTCCTATGGGCAGGCGAGACGAAGAGATTTCTTCAATTTCACGGGTCTGTTCGTCCCCCTTCAATTACCGGCACTTAACCAGTAATAATTAGACGTTCCGGGATTGGGTATCACGCCGGCGGACCTTTAAAGTGGATAAAAGCGAGGCGGAATAAAAGAGAAATGGTTCTTTCCACCTTGTACATCCTACGATTCTTCCCCCGTCTACTTTCTCTTCTTCTTACTTTTCCTATTACTGTCTCATCCTGCTATTCCTGCTGCCATTCACTTTCTTTCAATCCGCAACCGCAAATAAGAGTCGTCGTAAAACTGAGGGGAATTTTCTCGTTCATCGATACATATTTGATCGAACGACCCTCCATAGTCTTTTCAATGATGAAGAAGTGGATAGCTCTCGTAACTGCCGCGACAGTAATCAGAAACTTCCCGCCATTAATTATGCCCATTTATTCTCTCGTGTATCGCAGAGAGCCAACTGAATCAACTCGGCATAATATTGACGTTACGCAATACGTTTGTCTCAATTAATAATAGACAACAGGAAATTGCATTCATAATCGAATAGAACGTTTAAAATTCAAATATTCAAGAAAGAAGGATTGCCGTCTCTCTAATGAGTTTCCCATCTTTAGGAAAAGAGAGATATATTTATAATTAATCTGTGACGTGGATGTGATATTTATTTCTTTTTAGCAAAGAATCTAGGAATAATCTCGTGTATATATAAATTGTCAATCCATCAAAGTAATATCACAGACACGTTTCATTACTGTGTTAATCGAAGTGATGCGAAGGTGATTACATCGCACACGTTTCTATATACGTTCGTAATATATATCTCCGATCCGCAGTTCTCTATTTATTCGCCAGCCAATTCCCAATCGTCACTTTCTTTCTTCCGACCGTGAACAAGCGAGGAATCGTCGTAAAATATCAGAGAAGGACCACACCAGTCAGCGATACATATTTGATCAAACGACCACTATGAGGAGGAAGGGGATGGGTGGAGTTTTGATGAAGTGCCAGTGGCACCCGGGCCGTACACACGGGGGGCAATACTAGATGTCTCGACGGTGGTGAGCTGATATTTATTGCACCCGCGGGACATCGCCGGTACCCTGATATAACTAAATTCGCGTTTATGACCCCGCCCACGCAACGACGAATAGTTTCTATCTTTCTTAAGGAAGAAACACACCTCTAACCGCGAATCCATCGTAGCCAGGCGCCTAGAAGTTCTACGGTGGAATGGGAAGTATTGAATCATTCGTGGCGCTATTAAATCCTGGATATCGAAAGAGGAATCTGGATAGTGGTCTATCCCCGGCCAAAATCGATACTCGCGTTAATGGTCATCGAGGTGAATAGATACGGGTCAGATGAGATAGATATAGAAATTCCGCGAAAGATTCAAATAATAAGATATGCGGATGGATAAGGGAAACGCCAATTTAATTATGTTGAATTAAAGTATTTTTTGGACTTGTTATGCATTAAACAAATTTAAATTTGCAGAATATATCTATAATGCGTGCAAAAATAAAGAACACGTATGCATTTATAAAACTCGTAATATAATCTGTAAATTAAACAATAGGAATTTAGAGGTTTCAGAGGGGCAAGCGAAATTTCAAACTAAACACCCGTCGGAGGACTTTTCGTCGCGTATTCGTTACATTTTATAATACTCGTGACACAAGGGTAACTTTATGACAAATAAAAGCCTTCATGGGGAAGATGAAATTGCGATGCGCGGAGTGAAAAGTTACACGATGGCCCCCGTGCATGCAAAATGCGTGCCGTACAATTTTTACGCGTGGCGTTTTACACCTGTACTCCTCTCACCATAAACGCTTCTGTATTACGCCATCAGCGGTAGCACTGACAGCGCGAAGAAAAAAAACGACAATATCAGCGTGTTTGAAACGATGCTGATAACCCGATCCGAAAGTAAAATTTAATCTCATAAATTATAAATGCGCATGAAACTCTATACAAATATTTATAGGTGCTATTTACAATATTTCAATTGTTCTCGATACGATGTATTAATATGATTGAATTACGGGGGAGAAATGCAAATTGCGGATCTCAATATGGGAAAGAACGCGAAAGCGTCATTCCATATTGAGATCCGCAATCTGCATTCCTCCCCCGTTACTCGATCGAATCGGAATTACGGATCTCAATGCGAAGTAACGATGCATGACTGGCGTGTAACACTGACCTTGGTCCTGCACGCGTGGAAATCACCGGCGATGTTCCTGAGATTGGCACCCACGCTCGTCCACGACTGCCTCTCGTTGACAATCAAGCCGAAGTGGCAGCGGCAGGTAGTACCGTTGCAGTTGCTCACCTCGATCGGGCCCGTCTCCATGACGGAGCTCTCCGAGGCGAAGCGTCTTCGCGGCCGTGGCCTTGGGCTCGGCAACGGTGCACCGCTGCTGCTGACACTGTTACACTCAGGAAACTGAAATGTTGCGTCTCTCATCGGGCTGCTGGGGACAGAAACTGTCACCTGGGGCGACGGCGGTGGCAGCTGATCCACGGCCGATTGCACCAGGTCCGGCAGTGGCAAGCTCGACAAGTCTTCGACGTTGCCGGGCTGCAGCCAGATCACCAGAGGTTGCTGGGATCCGGAACCACCGGATCGACGCGGCGCCCGATCTATGGAACAAAGAAGGAAAATCTTCTTTCAAGACTCTACAAGTCTTACAAATCTACAAATCTTTGTCTACAAAGATTTTTATTTTTTTTAAGTATACGAAAACGATCACGAAAGAAATTGCTACATCGACGTAGACGAGAGTCTACGAGTCGAGAAGAAATAATGATTGGATTGATCGGTTCGCATGACATAATTAAGATTCTTTCATCGCGGATGCATTTAACAGGCAACGGCGTCACATGATACTTGAATTAATGATGACCGTGGTTTTACAGCTACCGTACGCCAACGAACGGTAATAACCCTCGCGCTCGTATCGCCACGCTTCATAACGACAATTGATTACACGCAAATTATGTTACACAATGGCAACTCGCCAGTGACCGAAGTGCGTTAAGACGGTTACTTCGCATATAAGGTTTAATGCCACTAAGTGCATGCTGCAAGGTAACGCAGTCCGAATATGGCAGGAGCGACATTGTTGGGTAATGATCGCTTTAAAATTTATAACGGGTGATCCGACAGCCTTCTCCTTGCAGTTTCGACATTTGTGGACATTACGAAAGAATATTCCTGCGCACGTGCAACTTTTATCTGGATATCGTAAGAAATGTTTATGACATTCGTTAGCTCCAATTTCTCGGATAGGCAATCAGAAGTATTTTTACGCGAGATAAAGATATAAAAATATGTGTTCTAAATAAATATTTAGAACAGAAACCAATATCAGAATTATGTATATATCAGTGCTTACAGTTTCTTTGGCGCGAGGTGATCACGTCTGTTAAACTATTGCGCATCGCGTTGATCATACGATACAACGTCATCGACAATCGTATTGCTAGACGTCAGGCCTTGGAATCAACTGTTCTGAGTTCGACAAACATACGTTGATATCAACGCTTGGAAAACGTGTGTTATCACGCGCCATAGCAGACTGCCTGTCTCCTGTCTGGATATGTGTGTGTATGCGCGTTTTTATCTGCCGCGGCTACGATTTCGTAGAACAGTCCTTCAACGATAAAGTCTTAACGCGCTGTCTCCCGCTACCGAGTGACACACGCTTGCCGTTGCACTTATCTCGTCACTTATTTATCATCAAGATATATCTTCCTCTTCGCTATCGTGTCATCGACTAACAGTTTTATTAAGCGACCACGTCATGCCCTCTCTAGCTGAAAAATAAAAGAATCCTAATACTGTCTGATGCAACAAAGTTGATTATAAATAAGTATCGCTTCCTTCCACGATCGGCATCGGATATCAAAGCGCGCGAGCTGCTGATGTCATGTGCTTGCCCCTTACAGATAACCGAGCATCGAGAGGACACTTGTCCCGTGTTACGAAACGTAAATCGCGATATCATGCTCCTGCACTCCGCGGTTGCAACCTTGAAAGCGCATCGCGCGACTCCGACTGCGCGGTGAAAGCGGCGTCCCCGCGGAAAGGCGCTTACCGTGCCGTAAGGTTCCAGAAACATTTAAACATGACCACTTTTCATTTCGCACCGTGGACGCGTGCTTACGAGTCATGCGTGACAAAATAACAATTCTATCATGCCTCGCGGCTGTCATTGTCTCGGTTCTCCTCTTTCTCTCCCTCTATCTCTTTTTCTCGGACTCTCCGTCGTCTTCCCGCGCAAGCACACGTGGTTGCATCCTTGACATTTCGAGTAAACGTCCGTAATGGCTCGCGGCTCTTTCACTTGTGCAATAGCACACACATCGTCGTCATCGCCTACATTCGATTAAAGCCGCTCGCCGTCGCGAAATCTTCGTTCTGTACAGAGCAGCACGAGCAGCAGCAGTAGTCGCGACTGAAAAAGACAGAGAGAGAAAGAAAGAGGGAGAGAGATGTGGCCGACCGCTCGCGCGCTTTTCACCGCTTGCAAAATATATGCGTCGTAGAGATGCGGCATCGACGCCCCGTCGGCTTTCTACCTGCTTTTCCAGCCAAATGTCACTCGACGGAGCTCGCGTGAGAACACCCGCGCTAAACCTTTGCGGAGAGAGATTTATAATAACCGAACTCGATATTTATTATGCCGAACTCGCGATGTTGAAAGATTTATGTCTTTATATGTGCGATTTCATGTACGGTTTTATGGAGAAATTGGCAATAGTTATGTGTAGTTCAGAAAAAAGACATATATCTCTTTCGAAATTTGTTTCTACTTGATTTTATTGTAATATATACACGAACATTAAAAGCTATAAATCTGTTGAAAATAGCATGTAGATGTTATTTGAAATGTTGAAAACGCGGAAAGCAGCAAGCTGGGCGAGATATGTCGTATTTTCATGAAAGATGAATCATCGCCAGGAAAAAATAAAAGAGATTAATTATATATCATTAATTCTCTCATATTATTAATTGTAGAATAAAATTGGACTCTAAAATAATTGAATGACGCTCTCTACAAAGAAAAATTCACGGTAGATATAATAACGGGATAATATTATAATTATAGATCTTCATTTATATTTTAAAAACTATCTAGTTTTAGAATTTCAGGGAATATTACAAAGGTCTCGAGAGCAAATCGATTTTTGTTACACATTTCTGCTTGACTGTCAGTGTTGTCAAAGGAAAGCTCGACGAAGTATTCTCACTTTACGAAAAACACACAGTGATCTCGCGGTCGCGGTTTTCCTATTACCTTTGTTCAACGGCGTATACCGAAAAGCTCGTCGTAGCAAATCGCTGAAAAGGGTATAAAGTTCCAACGCGGCCCCGCGCGCGCACGACGCATGAAAGGCGAAGGTTGCCCTGCGAGCAAAAAGTGCATCGCGCACGTGGCCAACACCCGCATGCACTCTTCGTGGTCTCGTGTGTGCACTTCGGCGTGTATATCTGGATCGAGCTATGTGCACACTCAACAGTGGAGTGGGATAGAGACGTTGACCGACAAAGAGAAGAGTACAGAGAGTAGAAAGAGAGAAACGCGGTATATATGTGTTTGCGTGTGTATGTGTGTGGGTATATATATAGGAATAAGAACGAGAGAGAGAAAGAGAGAGAAATAAATAGAATAGGATGTGGAGGGAAAAGAGGAAAGATCAACAACGGGAGGAGGAGAGAGAGAGAGATGGAGAGTGCGCCGGTAGCATATGCGAGCACGTGAGTCACATGGAGCGCCCTTTGTACATAAGTGCAACGCAACTTGTTACAGTGTACGTATGTAACGGCGGGAGCCAGTCTCGACTGTGTGGGTGTACGCGCGCGCCAATGTTTCGCGGCTGTGTGAGCGCGAGCCGCAGTGAACGCTGAACCGCACAAAGAACCCCTCTCAAGGCCGCGTCGGAGCTGCACAGCGGCGCATACGCACGCGAATGCGTAAAATGCACCTCGGCCGCTGGCACCGTACTCCTCTCCGCGCGCTCACTCGCTCGCTGGTGCACTTTTTTTTTATCGCGTCATTCTTTTGCACGCTTTTCCGGAACAATGGAACTACGAGCGACAGATATACGCGGTAATTGTAGCTACGTCATTTCGCGCATTTATCGGAGATCGGCCGTGATTCTGCCGTTACAGGAAGGCGTCGATCGTGCGTTAATAAGCGTGTCTCGCGACGCCTTAGTTAATCGGTCAGATCAATGTTCTCTTAAACGCGACATTTATATATCATTCGAAGAATTCTCTTATGAATTTCCTTGTATTCGATAAATACATCGAGAATTAATCAAGTTTAATTTTATATACAGTGACTATAAGTTTCACTATTAGATCGTTAACGGAGAGACTAAAATAAGAGCTTTTTTAATAACTTATTCAGATAAGAACGAAGTCTGTGATACGATTTATCGCCGATGGAGAAGTAGTATGTAGTTTGACAACATTAAAAATTAACATTTTTTTTATAGAGACGACAGTTCACGTGCATGCACATCGCGCAAACGTTTCGAGCAAAAGTTCTGGATTTTTGCAATTTATCGCGAATTCAACTGCGGCAACGCAAATGTGTGTTCGGTTTCGAATTCTCCAAAGCGCGAGCACCACTCGAAAGGTTACATGTAACGATGCGCAACGTGGATCGATCGCGAAGCGAACAAAAAGGTCGGCCTGGCGGGCCCGCGGCGTATACGTACGCCGCCGCCGTTGCGTTTATAGCTGGGTTAATAAGAAGCGTCATTATCTATCGACGATTTTAGCACGCTGACAATATTACCATTATTGCGATACCGCGCAATCGAAATGCTAAAAAATACACGTGCCGCAATACCGTTGCGTCAACCGTGCGCGATTACGACGCGAGCGATATTAGGCACGCATTTTCTATAACTAATCGTCTTGCCCAACGCGATTGCACTCGAGATTAAATTATTCCGTCGATCACGATTGATGACCGTACAGTGTTCGATAATAAAATCGATATCGTGTCCAGAGATCGATTAAAACAAGTTGTGACTAAACATTAATTTGATTTAAGATTAATTATTTCTGAAGATTTTCAGAACGTATGACAAAAGAGAATTCTGTGATACAGTTATTACTTTATTTTGTTATTAAACCGTTCCATCGATTATTATCGAGACGACTATATGATAGGATTAAAATTTCAGCAGAAAAAACTACTGAACCCAAAATTACAACACTCGCTGCGGCCACGTTTCGGACGGTCCATAACTTCTTGCGCAGCAGGTACAATTTCGGCGTTGATCCAGCGCAACTGGATCACAATTATTAGTCGCCCTCGGTCACCGTCATTATTCCGCGAGTCTTCGGTAATAATCGGACGAGTTTCATAGCGGGCGAACGCGAGCGCGAAGCGGAAATCGATTCCTCGAAGAGCGATTCGCCGAAGAGGCAACGATCTGCGGCACAGCTCTCCGAACGCGCTGCAGGACACGTGCGGCCCAGAATGCGTTTCGTGAGTCGCGAAAATTAAATAAAGTACCCCTTCCTCCTGCCACCCCGCGCGCCCGTTGCACTCCCTCACAATTGTCTCGTTCTTTTATCGCCCGCTCGCCTCACGAGTTCCCCGTCACGGTTCTTCATCCTTCTCCCTTCCCTCCGTCGGGCCTGATAAATTCGCGGAGCGTGATTCGAGCCCATCGTTCACGTATGGAGGTAAAGACAAAGCAATGAAAGAGCGTAATATTTATTCGCTTCGTGTGTCTCGCAAACTGTCCCTCTTTTTCCTTCCTCGTTGTTGCGACATTAATTCTTCATACATTCGCGATTGAAAGCGTCTCGTTTTTTTTTTTTTCATTTTGTTATCTTCGATAATAACGTAAATTTCTTGGATTTATGAGGATTATTTTACTGCTCTGCGTCGGGGGAGTGAGCTCAAACGATCACGAGTATGTTTATCATCGCGTCCTCCTCGACGCGTGAGCGAACGCTTATTTTCGACTCTCGAAGAGCGCACTTTGCAAAGTGTCGAGAGCGTGAAGATCGCACGAGGGCAAGCTCAGCGCATTAATCAGCGTGGTATTTGGGAGCCTTGGGGACTGAGCCTTCAGTTAGCTATACTTCATCAAAATGCACAGAGGATAGCGTCAACAGGCTACGCACGTACCGGAGGTTATTTTTAAAAATCGCGAAGGGTTTTAATTAAAACGGTACACGGCGCCTCTTTGACCGAATCACGTGTTAAGTTACTTTAACAAGTGACCAAATTGATGTGACGCGGATAGCGAGGAGCGGAGGCAAGAAATGTGTAAGGTAAAGGGTTATAACCGTATGTAAAAGAAAAAAGGAGGAGAAAACGATTTGTTCCGCGGGGTGCACGAAGGATCACCGAGTGCACTTGACTTTCACGCTCGATGAAATTTCGATGACCGACCGCGATAAATTTATAATACGCGTCGGTGCAACCGCAGGCGCAGGAGGAGAGCCCGCGTAGATAAAATCTGCCGAATTTCATGAGCCGGTGAATACGCGTGCCCCTATCTGATCCTAGTCTACCAGAAACGCGGGGCTTTAAGGGACTGTAAAAATGCTTTACACCATACGAGAAGTGGCGAAGTGGATATCCTCTCCGTATGAATATTAATGGCCGCAGATAGTTAGGTTGATTGCCAAAATTCGCGGAGAGCCTGTTGACTACTTCAATCAGCGTCCTAATTAACAAACCGGAATGACGCGCCCGCCGAAGATAAATATTCATTTGCGAAATATGAACAACGCTCTCATTAGTTGCGAGCACGTTCGCAATAAATAATTCAACGAATAATGAAAATTAATTTTATATTTCATTTCGATACCACAAAGATTTGTCGAAATTTGTAAAAATATCTAAGCTTCATAGTTTTTCCGCTTACAATTGGGGTATTACTATATTTTATACATACGGTGACCATATGTTTTTTATTGTAAAAGACAGTCCTTTATTTCAAGTAACTGTCCTTTAGATTTATTAATTTTTTCAAAATTCAATTTTGTCCTTTATTTTCACAATAATAGCAAATTCTTTTCTGTACTTAAGAAAACTGTGCATCCCATTTTGGTATACTATGCAAGAAAATTTCATAACACGAGAACTCCTGACAGTCACAAACTGGTTTGGAAATATGTTGGAACACACAAAAAGGCCCTAAAATTTTCAGGTCCTTTTGTCCTTTATTTTCTCCCCGACAATATGGTCACCGTATTTACACCGTATGCTGGTATCAACGTCATAATGTGAATTATTCAAGTCCTATTATACTTATGTAATTATAACAACATATTTAGACATTATTCTAGAAACTAAGACAATAATGTACAATCAGGAATCAAAGAGCGAAAGAAATGCAGATTGATAATTTTGTGTTACTATTCTGATTCCTTCGAACCGCGGTGTTATGTAGTTCTGAGTTTTAGTGATTGCTTCTTTATACCGATCATCGACACTTGCGTAACGACTAACGACCGGTGACCGTCGGCAATTAATTAAACGTCTATTTCCGTTCGTCGTGCGGAACGCGCTACAACACGCGTTTATTATCGTTTCTCTGACGTTTCGCGCATACGAGCTGATTTATCGACGTTTAACGAGGCGTCTCCGACAGAAAAACGCGAAAGATCGGAAAGAGAGAGGAAGAACGAGAAAGAGGGAGAAAAATTCGATAAACTCGACGGGCGAATAGATAAAAAGAAGCGACGTCGCGCCCTCGAGTGTCTGCCTTGCGACGAGAGATAAAGCGCGGTTTATACGCGACGATAACGGATCGCCGATGAGGGAAAGAGGGACAGAAAGAGATTGGAGTCTCCGTCCGAGTGAGGGATGCGATGAATTTTTGAAGAATTCTGTCAATAGCAGTCGCTCTCGCGAGTATGAATGGCGGGAGAGGCGGCGGTCGCGGGAGAGAGACTCAGCAATCTACAATGACGAATTCCTTTCAATATTTCATAAGGTCTATAGACTAGAGTCACTGTTCTCATCCCGACGGCATCGATCGCTCGTCTGCCGCTATACTAAGTGGAATATCTTTGATAAATCAAGCAAGTCATAGTCAAAGTTTTCACGCTCGGTTTGTCGCCGATGAGAAAGCTTCCACGGCGAGATAGTACGGCAATATAATTAACAATTTCTAATTATATCTAAGTTAGAATTTATTAATAGGGAAGCATTATTCGAGCATAGTTTCAAGCGTGCCTTCGTCTTTACTCTAAAATTGTGAGCAGTTACGATAGCGTGAGACAGTTTACGAGAAAGAGAGAGAGAGAGAGAGAGAGAGAGAAACATAATATGAAGTTCAGTATCAAGTGCATATCGTGTTACGAGTTACCCGATCTTTCTCGTACCGAGAAATCAAACTCCTCCGATTAGAGCGATCGCGATCATTTGATTCGTCTTATAGAGCGGACTTGTGGGAAAAAAGTATGAAATGAGAAAGCGAGATAAGTTGCTACGTTCGAAACGTCACTCATTTAACCAGTACTATAATTTCGGACATCTGTTCGCAAATCAATATTGCGCAAATATGAATATATTGCAATTTTGTCGCATCACGTACTTTGTGTCAACGAATTAACCTGACTGAAACGTGATAAATTCCGAGTAAACGTCTCATTAGAATGTACGCCCTGTCCGGATCGATCCTATCTTTGAAAAGGCCGAAGGAGGTGGCCGCCTTAAAATACATTTGGGACGCGCGCGTAATCGCGATTGCCGCACTCCCGCGAGGCGTTTGTTCGCGCGCGAGAGCGCACGAGATGACGAGGGGGAAGTTTTCTGCAAATGTTACGAGAAGACTCCGCGCGGTGCGGGAATGCCCACAGCTGTTCCTATAAATAACAACCCCCGATTTGATGCAACCACGCGAGTGCTCGCGGCGGCAATTCTGCATCTTCTCTCGCGAAAGCGCGGCAACTATGGTTATTGACCTCCGTGCAACGTGCGCGCGGCCCGACACTATTTCCGTTCGTGAAATAATGGGCCCGAGCATCGTAACGTGTGATTTAAACGCGCGCAGGATAGATGAGGAATCCTCGTGTTGGTCGGCGCGTAATCCTATCAGTGCGATAGATTGCTCGACGAAAATTATTGAATATTTATTATTAGTGTAAATAATTGAAGAATGCCGTGTTTCATGTTAGTCTTTGAATATACTATTCTAGATTTCTTACTTGATAAATTTCTTCTTCATTTTCTTAGATCGCAAAAAGGAAAAACGTGCCGAATATCATTTCGATAATTTTTTTCAAGACCTAGGTATATATATTGATGAAAAAAATCGGTAAAAAAATTCTAAACTAGATTGAAGATAAACTTTTGACATTCGAACGACAAAATATAAAATGATGCAATTCCGCTGTAACGTCGCACGTAAATGAAAATTACGCGAATGGCGGAATAAGAGCAACGTGCGTTCGCATTAAAACGACGTATTACGATTGAAGATTTGATTATTGCACATGGCACGGGTAATTACGTTCTGCCTGACGCACGGCTTTATTCACGGCGAGCAAAATGCAATAAAATATATTATACAATGTAAAGCGAGGGATTTATCCGCGGATTACATTATCCATCACGGTCGAAAGATTAAATCTCCATAAATTATTCGTTGTACCAACGATATTCATTAACGGCGCGGTTCAAATAGCCGTGAAGTGTTACAACAGTAATGTGCGGTAAGCGTTACCGCACGCGTACTATATCTATTTCGAAATATATTTTAAATTTTATTTTCATTTTTTTTTAGCATTGAAATTATATTATCGTGACGATTTCTGGTAAAGACTTTTCAATCGGAATTATCAAACCGCAACGCGGTTAAATAATGAAGGAAGTAAATTTTCTTACATTCTCTGCTAATAAAACTTCGATCACTGTTGCTGCTCCACTTGTTTAGAAGCCAATATCAGAGATTTATCGTTTCAGGCAGATTGATCGATCGCGCGACAGTAATTTTCTACACATATATTGCAATAGCGTATGCCGTAATAATGTTTTTATTGGTAGGAGATCGCTTGAAACCACTCCGCGCCTTACCGAGGCTTCACCGGGGATTGAGTACCAGCTCTTGTGGATTTTCTACTTGATTTACAGAGCGGCGAGGCGTACGCTGCTGGCGTGAAAGGGAGAGAGAAAGGGAGAGGAAGAGAGAAAGAGAGAGCAATCGATGATGTCACGCACTTGCGGTTGATAGCCGCAATCTCTCTGCGAGGTGCGCCAGCACGATCGACATCCGAGATTCGGGCTTCGTCGCGGCCGGGGCCGCGCTGCATCGCGTTTTATAGCGCGTTTTACTGCGTGTGCTGTGGCTGACCAGTCGTCTCTCTTTCTCTCTCTCGCTCTCTCTCTCTCTCTTTCTTTCTCTTTCCATACGTCGCCGATTCTCCTCGCTCCTCTGGTCTCCTCTCTTTTCTCTGTAAAGGAGGCACGACCAGCGGAGCAGGGTCATGGCCGGACATCGTCTGCCATACTCTCCCTCTCTTTTTCTCTCGCTTTTGCTCGATGCTCTACACCCACACTACATCTGTTTTACCCGCGTACGATCCATTCTCGCCCTCCCCTCTCGCTGCATTCTCGTAAAGTTGGACTTTACTGTGCGCCGAATATGAGACATCGCAATCTCACGAGAACCGTCTTGTTCGTCGCTCCGCGATCGAATAGATTTGTAAGAGACTTTTTTAAACGGGAATTGCGAGTGCAGAAACGTTGCCATGCGATTTACGATGACGTGCGTCGCGGCGTATTTATTTCTAGCATCAGCTATCATACACCAGGAAGCATTTTCCAATCGACATTGTTAGAATTTCAAAGAGAAAAATAGATTTATATCAATAACACATAAAATATTCATGATATTGAAACTGAATTGTAAAATCCATTACAGATCTACGTGAAAGCATTGCGAACTTCAATTGTCTTTATTTCCAAAGACGCAGGAGTGCATTTTGATGTCAAATTAACAAAAATATAACTGCAGAACGAATACTTGTCATTTCACTCAACACGATATAACATTTGTCAAAAAAATATTATGGGAAATTACTATGCTACGTATATTTGCAAAGAATGCTCAAAGCGGTTTTGCGGTTTTTGTCTATCACCTCTGAAATGACGTCAAAGGCGCACGCCCGAGGCATCGCGCGAAATTAAGAAACAAGGTATCTACGTCTCGCTACGTGGACCAAACGAAATGTTTCGACAATGATTCACGGCGGGACAATGACCCCGATCAATGATATCATTTTTGTCAATATGGTGCAATACTTACGAAAAATTGAAAGGTCCTCCAATATTCGATATAGCTTTTTTAAAACAAGACGCTGTCTTTCCAAGAAACGGCTTTTATTCTTACCGAGTATAATTGCAAATATAATTGAATAAATATATAACTCAATATAACTATCTGATTTCAAAATTATATTTATCTAGTAAGAGAGACGTGCGCAGCATAAGTATCAGTTGCTTTCAAATAAGCATTTTTTATGATGCTAATTTTGTAAGTGCAACTTAATATTTTTGCGATGTACGTTGACGTGTACTTTTCTGTTAAAGCGGCCCGTATGAATTATTTGCGGCACGTAAGAAATTAATCATCTTAAGCGCAAGAATTAAAATGTCACGCGCGGGTCCCTCACGTATTTCTTGCGTTGCTCCGAATTGTTCCCCGTCGCAACCACGTGTTGCACTACAGAATTCTGACCGAGATGCTATCGACCGACCCTTACTACGTTTATCTCGACCGTCAGCAAGTTGGTAGCTTTAGCGATCGGATAGTCTTAATGTTCTAAGGTAGCATTAGCGATAAACAGCGACTTTATCGAAGTTAACACTTCAGTTACTTATAAAATCGTAGTGATCTTGTGAATAAATCAAGGACTTTTTATTCAATTTTTTGACAAATTGCATATTTATTTGAACAGTCTTAATTGTATATAATATTATAATATTAATAATATTTACTTATTTATAATATTAATCACACATAACAGATTTTTTTTCATATATTCGCTTGTTATTTTATAATATATAAAATCTACGCAATCTAAAAAGGTACGGCGCAAGTTGCGCTTTATTTCTAAGTATCACACTTTATTTACAATAGTGACCGATAGAGATATAAAAGGATAATATGTGATTCGTCATATTTGACCTCATGGTATAATCGCTCTCAATAAAATAGTAAATTCTCTTTCACGATTATCTTTACTCTCATTACTTTTGATCTATTACAGTCTTCTAACTAACGATAATTCATAACGATAAATTTTGCCCTACGTCAATACGCTTCTCGGAGCAAATAAATATAATCTCTTCTCGGACAGCCGAGAATACTTTTTCTTTCAATCTTTTCCAGTCGAGACTATCGTTCAATTTCCGGCCATAGTCATCAAGCATTATCTTTCTACATGTAATTACCTATCGACTATCTCCGATCATTTCGTTATTAATCTCAGAGTCGAGCTGCCCGCTCGATCGGAAACATGGGTTCATACGCACGTAAGGAGACGACCTGTCAATTATTCCTCTCTCTCTTTATGGATCGACGACAGATTTGACCTGCCAGATTGCATAGCGCGGACATTTCGATACGAGCGCGTAATAAGACGCTTCAAAAAGCTTTCGCATCGACGGTGAACATGTCTTAAAAAATCGCTCAACTCACGATTTCGCGACGGATGATGGGCGTTCCTGCTCCGGAGGGCATTGTGCAGAGTTACATATAGCTGGTACATCAACTCCTCCTCCGCCGTGTTTTCCTCGTTGTTGGGCAAAAACGGTATTGCCATGGTATGGCTTTCCTCGCTCTCCGACTCGTCTATTCGACCGGGGCAATTGCGGGCAGCTTGTAGCTCGAGTCCAAGTCCAAGCTACGTGTATCGTTACCGCTCCCGCCTAGCCCGGGATCGACGCACTGCAACCGAACCAAGCAATGTCCGTTGTTGAGTTCACTGTTCACTCTCTGTGTGTCTCCCCCGCGCACTCTCTCCGGAGATCGCTCCTCCGTTCGGAGTCTCTAACCAGATCTCGCTCTCGTAAATCGCAGAATCGTAAACGCGTCGGAAACGCTACACGTGATCGGTTACGAGTTCACCGGCGCACGCTCTTAAAGTTCATCATTCCGGATCGCACGTGGCGTGCGCGCATGCAGTAGACCGTAGAGAATGCTATTCTGAGACTTCACGAATTCTGACAATTCTCTCGATTTTTCAAAACCAGACTTTTTTTTCGAAACAATATCACGTCTGGCGATATTGTTCGACGGACGCTCTTGAGACGAGGAAAAAGAAAAAAAAGAAAAGTCACTTTCGAATTGAGAGAGTCACCTGCTGAGAATTGCAGATACAAAACTGTCTCTTCTCACGGCTGCTGACCGGCTGCTCGAATGCACTGTGCACGGAACACGTTGAACTTCCGTTGACTCTTCGAGAAAGAGCGCGAGAATTCCGGAGCACGAACGCGCTATCGCCGCGTTCAATGTCCCCGCGGTTGTCTAGCTGGCGGCTGCACCAGTTGGTTCACGTCACTCGTAAGGATGTAACACATACGGGGGGTCGACCGTGACGTCGGGTCACCCGTGACTACGGATCAGAAGTGTATCTCGCGCGAACAGTCACGTGAGGTGTCCCGTAAAATTTTTTGCGACACGACCGAGATCAGAGTGATCGGACTCGATAGTTTCACGAGCGACGATAATACCGCCGGATGTCCTCTTTGGCGCGATATATCACACGCGTGTTATATTTGAGCGGCGCGCGTACAACAGGGAGCGGCGAAGAAAGACGAGAATACGGAGCGACACGAAATCTCGACTGAGCTCAGGGTAAACGAGAAACACGTCTGTTCTCCTCGAGGTTTGGCGTGGTAATGATTCTGTGCTTTCGCAGCCACTCGGTCCGCACGTTCTGCCTCGCGGTAGCGGCAGACATCCCTACTCCGCTTTACCCGCGCGACCGATTGGTTGTGCAGTGGGGGTGCGTGCGCGCGCACCTGCGGTGATGGAAAAAAGTGGGGGACACGCGAGGAGCGTGACAATACATTGTCTTGCTCTTCGGACGCCGTGAGTGAGCTCCGTTTGAACGCTAACATTTACTGCAATCGCCAGACACCACGGCGTATCTAGTATCCACATAGTGTACGAAAAATATTTTACTATCGCGATACTGCATTTTTAGGATTTTGGATTATGGAATATTTACGCTTTTAATAAAATATATACATATATGACTAATAACATCATTCACTTATAGTTATATAAAAATCAGACAAATTGTTTTCTTTTATTCTTCTTTTTATCTCAATTTTAGGTGTCAGCATGAAATCTATTAAGAAATATTTTGTACATTTTCTCGCCCTCTTGAGCATTTCATGCTTTTTTGCTTTGATTTTCCTACGGCATTTCGTTCAGTGGATGTTGATATGAGAGCGACTCGGTCCGTGCTTGGAAGACGCAAGTGCAACTCAGTGGCGCGCGCGACATAGTCTCGAAACACAGCGGAGCGTGTAGCATGTAGCAATGGGATTCTCGTATGGCCTCTCACTCTCGACGAGGGAGAGAGTGAGAGGCCATACGAGAGTACCGGCGTTCGCGTGCACCTCGGAGCCGTAAAGGCGCGTATGACACGACAAAACGACACTCGAGCGCAACTGCGCAGTTTACGCGACCAAGTACGAGCTCCGCACGGGGGTGGGGATGCGGCCGCAAATCGGAAACGTTTATTTTACCACCGTTAAAATTAAACTCCCGGAGAAAACTGAAAAAAGTTAAACGTTACTTTCATGCGAGATATAGTTTCGTTTCTCGTTCTAATTTTAGTTGTCCAGTTTTACCGATTTTTTAGTATTTTAACGAGATTCTTCGATATTGCATATTAATTCGTCAAATGGATGTCTTGATACGTGTATCGACAAAATATTGTCAGCGGTATTTCATTGATATTAATGATAAATATTAACGCGATACCATCATCGATACTGTTGAATTCACCGCGCCTATAATCGATAATAATAGACGCTCGAACGATAATGAATATCGGTCTGCAGTGTCAAAGATCAATTTTAATCGCTCGAATGACTACACGCCGAGTTAATGAGCTCGGACATACTTATAATTAATTAGGGACGGATGAGCGAAATGGAACACGAGACAATTCGCTTACGCTTAATTTCTCGATAATTTGTGACAATGCGAATGATATTCGCGGCATCGGTATGGTTAAGTCTTTTTTTTTTGGTGCAGCCGATGAATGGACGAGAAAACGGAGAAACAAGAATACAATACGTTGCCATTGCGCGCGCTGATTCATGATGCATACGGTGCACCGTGCGCCAGCTACACGAGAACGCGACTACATAAATAAATATGAGCATATTGGCTTGCGCGAGGGCATGCACGACGCGCGTGAAAAATGGAATCACACATTCAACGTGGATCAAGGAAAAAGTCAATGTATTACCATTAACGTTGCTCTTTTTATTACACGTAAAGTTCGCACAAATTTTAATCACGCTCTGCAATGAAATCTAATTCGGGAATATTTAACACGTTCAAGGATCAAATGTCGCGAAAATGTATCGCACGTGCTTTCTTTTGCTTTACCTTACAGATTTCATTTTCACACTTCAAACATGGAAACGCAATTTTATTCGAACAAGATTGACGTTCGGTCAATCGACGGAAAAAAAACGGAATGCACTTCACTTCTATGAATTTTCATTCATCAGACGCATAACGCAACGCTGGCACGATAGAAGCGTGTTAAACAATCTCGAAAGCGTGAACGTGAGCACCACTCGAATCGATAGGCGATCGACGCGTCGTCTCTTTGGCGTGTGTACGCGAGCCTGAAGAGAGAGAAAGTGAAAGATAAAGAGAGAAAGGGAGAGAACAACAGATTAATGTCAGAAGTGAGGCGCACGGAGAGACACTGTCATTGGATATCAGACGTGGGAGTTAAAGGCCAGGTGAATATCTTGGACGCGTCGGGGATGACGTTACAGAGAGATGACATTACCACTGTAGAACGTGGAAACCGGAGTCGATGCGTGTATCGAGATGTGCGCGTCCTGGCCGTAGTTCGACGGAATGGCGATGTCGATATCGATGGACGCTTATATCGGTCGCGATGCGTCGAGAGATATCGCGCGCGTCAATAACGCACCGTGTCGCTGATAATTTCGCGCGCGGATGTTTCAACGGAGGAACCTTGAACCTTGGGATTCTCGTGGTGGATCGATACGTGAACTTCACCGCGCGTCTCACAGGAACTGCTCGTTATGAGAGACGCCACTTCTGCGAAGCCAATTGTCTCAATGTACGTAAAAGTCAAAGAGGCGGCTTCAGAGAGGGACGAGTTGATTGTGCCGTCATTGTACGAGAAGTCGATTCGCTTAACGAAGTTAAACTTACAATTAGTTGCAAGAACTTCGGAAGATATTTTGATGCCTATAATTTTTACGTATAAGAAGTTTTATTCGAGACGTAAAAAAATGAGGAGAAAGCTTAATTACGAAATATTACACAATATGTGCGCAATATTAAACGTTTTATAATACACGTTATGACAAGATGCGTCTTATCAAGTTTTTGATAATTAATTTTAATCACATAAGTAAACAAAATCCTTTCTCATGAATGACACAGATACAATCATAACGGTACAGCTCTGATTAAATTTTAATTTTTATACAGGAAGATCTGATAGATCCCGTTTTTTTTCACATTCTTATCAATCTTTAATTTCCTTATCGATCAATTCCATTTATAAAAATTCCATCATCGATTTTAAAACTATATTGGATCACACTCATCTGACTCACGTGGACTTGACTTTCAAGACAACCTTATAAATATAAATACTTGGCGTTGCAATTTTCCGTCGTTGTGGAAAAATCATAATTGTATCTCGCGAAATCTATTAGTCGTGGATGCAAATGTCGACTTAATAACTGCCTTCGAGCTCCTCGTAATCGGAGTCACTGTCGCGGGTACTGGTCAACGTTCGATTAACGATCTCCGCGTTTAGCATCTAGAAACGTCCGGCAAGCAACCCTTCCTTCCCGGTCTTTCGCAACCCCGTCGCGTCGTTTTATTTCGACGTGAGGCATCACGTCGTGCAACGTGTAGCGTACCGGTCGCCATCCGATAGCGGCCGAGATTTAAAACCGGTAGCACCGTACGCGCGCCGTACCGGACTGTATATTTTTAGAACGACCACCGCGATCGCGTGGGTGGATGCTGGTCATCGGTCCGGGAACCTGCGTTACTTTGTTTCAACCGTGCAAACCGGACAGGATCTTTCGTGTTCAGGACGATCCTATCCGGTATAATCGGCAATAGATCTCTGCGATATAGTTTCAGTGGCGTAAAAAATACTTTGCAAAAAATGGGAATCGCGCGTTTTAAAAGTCTGGCGACGTTAAATCTTCGCTGTATTCTGCTTTGGAGCGAACTTACTCCGTGGTAATAGATTATAATGCGCGCGTGTATAAATTATGTCGTGTTCGCAACTGGGCGAAATACACACTATATCTTCATTTGTCGGCTTCTGCGGAATTCTAACGCCAACAGAGGCTCCTTATTCCGTGCATGTATGCATATCTATGATGGTAACAAGCTCATCTACATCACTATGATGATTTAAAGCTTCTGGCTTAACATCCAGAGATGTTGATGGACGCGTAAAACCACTTATACGCTTGATTCTAATTCTAGTCGGTTTCTAAAATATTTGCAACGCACATATCGATTGAAGTAAGCGAGATTTATTCCGTTTCGGGAAGCGCGTTTGCATCGCGCTTAATTTTTTTTCAAATAAACTACAATTAGTAGTCAGGCAATGATTCACCTGATCCATACCTGTTTGGAACGGGTTCTCCTTTCAAGGAACGCCCTGGAGGAAGAAGAAACGTCCAAAGTTTAAGGTCTTCAGCGATTAACGAAGCGCCTTAATTATCGAGGCAATTATCGCGGCGGGAAGGAGTGTTATCGCTCGTCGCGCGACACGCGTCTACCGCGAACATGTTCGAACGGGTTTCGTGTCCCTCGTAGTATTACGGATACACTGTTGCCGTCGTTTACGAGGTTAACGGCAAGAGCAGCGTTATTAAACGATCCCTGTAATGGGTGACCGTCAAGAGCGAAGCTGTATATCGCGGTTACGTACGAGAGAAAAATTACGTTTTCTTTTTTCTCCTTAACATACTATCTTATATATTTTTTTATCGCAACAAGTGAATTTATTCTGTAAATAAGGCGTAAAAATTATCTGTACTTCCCCCTTTTTTCACGTATATAAAACTGCGTGGATGACAGTGTAAGGAAAAAATGTACGAGAATCATCCGTTCGAAAGATGACTCAACTTATCAGGTTGATGTTACGAATTGCGTCTCTTATCATTTTTATCGGGTCATTGGTACGTTCACCCTTCCCGGCAGTTCATCGAACCAGATTTCGCACGCTCGTTTTCTGCAAATATTAGACCTTTAAATCGGCCAGAGGGAGTAAAAGGCCGAAAATATCGGTAATACGTAGTTCACGGATGTTCTTCACGGTTTGTATCTACGTGGCTTGGTGATAACGGGCGAAAAAAATAATAAAATTTTTTTTTAATCACTCGTGACATTCGTTCGCGTTTTGAGTATTATTCGTGGTATTCAAATGAGATATACGATTAACGCTATGAGATTATAACTTATCATTAACTCAGTAATAATTAAAAATAAAAATAAATCTACTGTATTCACGGAAAAAGGTATTCACCGTATGAGATCATGCAAGGCGGACCATG